>NC_072016.1:33650302-33847802 GCF_027791375.1 Indicator indicator | reverse complement strand
ACTAATAAATATTCACTGCACCATTTCAGCCTGTGTTTAATATGCCCCGCTGCATGTTTGCTGGGCTAACTTCTCAACAGATTGAGTGGACATTCCGCTGTTGCAGCGCAGCCATAAAATTCAGGAACTTGTAAAGCGCTGCTCCCTCCCTCCCTCCTCTCCTTCCTCCCTCCTCCTTTTCTCCCTCCATCCCTCCTCCCTCTATCCCTTTCTCCCTCCATCCATCCAAACCGCGCTCCCGCTGCCGGGGCCGGGCGGGCGGGCGGCAGGACCGCGCGGAGCCACAGCGCCGCCCCGTGGCCACCCATCGGAGGCACCGCTAGCTGCCGTAGTTGAAGTGGGGGAGCAGTGGGTTCATCCCATCCCAGCGAGAGGAGAGCACCCCGTTCACCCCCATCACCTTGGTATTCCTGTGGCCCTACAGAATCATAGTGCACAGAAATTTGTTTCCCTTTTCCCACTTTATTTTCGCAGTGAGGCGAACACAAAGAAAAGCACCCAAAGTAAAAGCAAGGGAAAAGGCAAAAATAGCCCCAAAGATGAATGTGACAGGGAGTGCAGCAACACCCCAGCACATGCCGTAGGAATCTTTGATCTTCTGCCTTGCATTGAGTAACAAAGAGCAGAGGACTTGTGATATGTAGGAGATAGGATGATCCCACCACCAGGTTCTGTCCCATTCTGGACTGGGAGTAGGGAGGACACCATCAATTTCACTATCACCCTCTTAAAGGGAGGATTCTTTACAGTGCACCTGGTTTCTTTTAATTAGATGATGAGAGCCACTGGAATGTTTTCTCTTATAGAATCCCTTATGCATAACATGGGACTTTTTAGCATTAATGTTGCATTAGTGGCATTTAGAACCCATCATTGAAATAGTTAAATCTGCAAGATTTATTTTGCTATTTTTCCCCCTGGAAAATAACCCCAGCACATGTCTTTCCAAGGGTTATTTGTATTTATTTTCTCAAGGCGAAGTAGGAGAGGACAAAACATTCCCAAGTCAGAATCAGTGTTGTAGTGCAGGAGCTTCCACGCAGCTCCTCAGCTCTTACAAACGATCTCAGCAACTAAAATAACCAACAAAGTTTTTCTCCTGGCTGTAGATTTGCTACGAAACATTGATCATTCTGCAGGCTTGGGGGAGGAAAAAAGAAAAAAAAAAAAAGAAATAAAAATCACCTTGTAGGAGATCTTAGAAAGCTGTGGATTCCCACTTTTGCAGCTCCTCTGCTCTCTTTTCCCTTCCAGTTCTATTCCATGATGTGGCTCTAATGCAGGGCTTGAGGAATCAGCTCACCTTCCTCCTCCTGCATGTCCGTGCAGCCAAAATGTGCAGCAGGAAAAGATCTCACCAAGGCTTTTCAGAGCAGGGATAAAAATACCACATATGAGATGGCTTTAAAAAAAAAAAAAAAAAAAAGCCTCTGTTTCTGCTGGAGAAAAAAAAAAAGAAAAAGAAAAAATGCATTTTGAGAGATTAATAGGAAAAAGAGAATTTTATTGTTTTTGTTAGCTGAAAGAATAATGTTGAACACATTCACTTAACACCCAGAGCTGAAAAGATGACAATTAGTCCATCTGACATTTACAATGCAGATGTTTACGATGTGAATAATAGATGGAAAGGGGCTGAAAAAGCACAATTCTTCCTTAGAAAACACACAAACTTTGCTCAAGCTGCTACCCAAGTATGAAAGGGACTTAGTGGGCACAACTGAAGTCCTTCAGAAGCATGCAAAACAATAAATTTCAGAGAAAAATATGTTTAATAACGGGGTGCTGCAGGAATTGTTGCAAAAGAAAGCTTGGAGTGGTGGCAGAGGCGGGGGGAGGCAAGGCAGCCTTTGGGGCAGAACGAGATGAATTTCCAGCAGCAATGTTTTGTAATGAGTCTTTATTTTTACTATGAGCACCTATTACACTCATAGTATTTAAGTGCTTAAATAAGCACAATAAATGTAAATAATTTACTGCTTGGCCAACAGAAAATGGGGCAGAAAAGGGATTTTGAAGAGGGACTTGGCTTTGCTCCTACCTGGTGATTTGGTGCCCTGCAAAATGCATTTGACACTGCTGTTCATTAAGGCAGTGCTATTGAGCCTTCTTCACAGTCATTAGTGATTAATTCAGACAGATATTTAAGTTAATAAGGTAAGCAAATAAACAACCTTAAAAAAATATTATTTTCTGTGCCTTAAGGTTTGGTGTTTTGTTTTGTTGCTGTTGTGGTGTTTTGGTTTTGGGTTGATATTTTTTGGCCCTCTAATTGGTTTTGTGCACTAATTATCAAGATTAATACCTTATACTTTTCTCAGTCCTCACACCTAGAAATTCACAATAGGGAAAAAAAAAAAAGAAAGAAAAATGGACAACCTTGGGGGAATTCTTTAAGTGCAAAGGATTAAGATTCTGTCCTTTAAAAGGAAGTAGTAAAAAGAGAGGAAAGAGAAATTCAAGATAAGTTCAGATAAATCTTTTTGGTTGGAAAAGACCTTTAAATCATAACAGGCTGAGGAGATGGACACAGAGTATACATAGGGATGCTACTCTTCATGTACACATGAGGCAAAACGATGAATTTCCAGCAGCAGGGTTGTGTAATGGGTCTCTATTTTCAATATTTGCCCCTATTGCAGTCATACTATTTAAGTGTTTAAATAAACACAATACTCTTCATGTATGCTTCTCATATACACACCAGTTGAAGGGCTAACACTCTTCATGTACACATGAACTGAAGGGATATTTGACATTGCAGTGTTTCTTAATAATGCTGTGGTTATACGACACAGCCCTGCTGCAGCCTTTCTCATTCTCTACACCAAGAGTTAACCATCTGCCTCTAAAAGTTGCTTTTAACTCTGTTTCCTACCAAAGCAGATGACTTCATGTGAGTGCCAAGGCATTGTGAGCTCCTTAAGTGTTTGTGGCAGTGACATTGTTTGAGGTGTTGCCTGAAATTCCCCTCGCAGCCTAGCCTGGCTGTGTCCTCCTCTTACCTTAGGCTCAGCTCAAGGAAACCCTTCCAACTCCATGGTGTTGGGGTGGGAGCAGCACCTTCCTCCCAACCCAACAAGCCCAGGCATCTTCTCCAAGCCTTTCTGCCACATCAAATGTCAAAGTTTATTGCTATCTCATCTTGATATCCCAGAAAGTGCTAAGCACTCCAAACTAAACACACCACACTTTGCTCCATTTGGACCTAGAAAAGCTTTGGGAAAGGATCACAATTTGAAGCTCACCTCAACCCCAGGCATACGATTCATTAAACCTAATTTCATCCAAGCCTTCCTCACAAGTTGTGGCTAATGACAGTTTGTCATAACCCAATGCAATATTTACTACGCACTATCCCAAAAATAACCATCAGCCTTCAGTCAGATAATTGCTCCTTCTCCTGCCATGGGAAGTCTTCCCATATCTGCCTTGAATCCAATGTCACTTTCCAGTAGGTTTTTTTTTTTCTTTTTTTGGGGAGGAGTGGGGATTGTTTTTTGGTTTGAGTTGTGGGGTTTTTTTCAGGGTTTTTTTTTTTTTTTTGAGTATTTGGGGATTTATTTAAAAAAAAAAACTCCTTTGCCTTTAATTCTTTTCTTTCTTTAATGGGTGACTGGATAAATTCAGTGGTGGATTTTTGTGACACTAAAGCAGCAGATAAGTCTATGATGCACTCTAGCTATGTGGTTTAAAAATCCCTTACCATATGTTTTCTCACTGGAATGCCTCGTCTTGCAAAATTACAGGAACCGAAGCTTAAAAACACAATTAGGTAGTTTAAAATGAAATATTAAAGAAATACCACATATTTTCTCATGTGCCTTGTGTTTTTTCCTTGCCTTTTTTTTTTTTGTCCCCCTCCACCCCTCTATTTTCCTTCTTTTTAATTTTTTTCCTGGGTTTTATCTTTTTTTGTGTGTGTGCTTTCTTTTGTGTTGTTCTTTTGAGTTGTTCAAGGAGCCCCCGACTGCATCCGATTGTCGTACTAATCACGCTCTGCATTTTTCTGATTAGGTTATATAGGCTGTGGTTAAATTATAAATGAAAGAGTGAACTACCAGAGTACTTGTCATAACAGTATCTTTTATGTTGTTACAGAAGATGGAGGGAATGGGGGGGGGAAAGGAATAAAAAAAAAAAAAAAAAAAGCTTTAACATGATGAAGACTCTCCTCGCCTATTTCGTGCTCCTTGTAGTATCTGTACAGGCAACTTAATGCCCTTTCTTGAAATGGATTGCCTTTTGCTTTTTTTTTTTTTCTTTTTTTCCCTCAAGTATTCTGAGCATTGCATTAGAACATCTGTCCCACCAAGAAAAAAAAAAAAGATGGGAGGAAACTGCATAAAGATGGATATGGTAGCATAAAACTCTGTCGTGCACACAAACACATTCTCTCCAATTCCAACTTCATTCCATCCCTGGGCTCTAAAAGCAACTTGAGCTCTTTTGTCATCAAAATAATAATACTTCAGAATCCGAAGTGATGCCTTCATCCATGGTTGTCTTCTGGGCTACCATATGCACAGCACAAACACAGCTGAACCTCCCTCTGATAACAGTAGATATTTTTGTTTCCAGTGTGTCATTTTAGGCCATTGGCTGTAAAACTGATTTTAAGGAGGGGGGCTAGAAGTGAAGTGATTAGAGTTGGGTGAAGATTCACTTTTTACATGTGAGGAAGATGCTGAGCTTAAGAAGCGTATTTGATATTCCTGACATAAAATATGTGATTTTAAGATTGTTAGGAAAATATTTTAAGTAATAAATACTAGCAGAATATTTAAAGTAATAAATACTAGGAATTTTGATAATAATAAATAATAGTAAAAGAATAAAGATGATAAATAATAAGCAAATAATGATAGGAAAGAGCACAAATAATGATAGGAAAGATCACAAATAATAAGAAATAAAGCTAATAAATAATAAAGAAATAAAGATAAGAAAACAAAGATCGTAAATAATAAGGAACAAAGGTAAAAAATAATAAGTAAATAATGATAGCAAAATAAAGAGCATAAATAGTAAGGAATACAGTTAAAAATAATAAGTACATAATGATAAGAAAATAAAGATCATAAATAACAAACAACACAGGTAATAATACATAAATAAAATAGCAATCAATAAATAATGATAACAAATCAAAATATAAATAATAAATAAATAATGATAAGAAAACAAAGGTAATGAATAATAAGAACTGAAGGTAAGTAACGGTAATTAAATACTGAAAAATAAAGATAATAGATAATAAGTAAGTAACAAAAAAAGAAGGTAACTAATAATTAAATAATAAGTTCAAATAAATTGTAAATAAATAATGGTAACAAATAAAGATGACTAATGCTAAATAAATAAAGATACCAAAACAAAGATCTGAAATAATAAGACAGAATGGTAATAGACAATAATTAAATAATGATGGAGAAAGATGGTAAATAATAACAAAATATCAAATAAAGCTAATAAATAATATGTAAATAAGTTTAAGACAATAAGTAGTAATTCAATAAGTTAAAATAAATTATAAATAAACATAATAGGGTATAAATAAACAATGATTATAAAGATAAATTATAAATAAATAATGACAACAAAATAAAGATAAGAAATGCTAAGTAAATAATAATATCAAATAAGTTGTTGGTATTCAATTTCATCCTCTTCTTAAATGCATCATTTTTCCCCCCCCCCAAAGTTTAGCCAGTTAAAGGTGGGAGGTAGAAAGTGAGGCAGAGAGGGAAGCCCTGCAGATGTCTGCTGGGTTAACACCTTGCTTTATCTCATTCATTTAGGTCTCTCCCATGGATTTTTAGGCCAGAACTCCTCCTCGGCTGGTCCCCAGCGTTAAAGACAAAGAAATTCTATGCCTTGTGCAGAGATTTCTCCCTGTGTTGCAGGAGATCAGCGCAGCCTGGAACACACGAAGAGCTACGTGATGAAATCTCTGCTGCAAGGTGACTGATTTAATTGCTGAGTAGGTGGCATGGGATGGGTGAGGAGCTCTGTGTGGTGGCAACCAACATGTGTTTTCCCCCCCTGCTTCCCCATCAGACATGCCTGTGAGCTGTGCTTTTTGCACCCCTGCAACCAGCCTTAAGGGTTCTGTTTTGTTTTGTTGTTTTTTTTGGTTCTTTTTCCCTAAGGGAGGGGAGAGGGGTTGGGTGTTGGGGGCTTTATTGCATGAACTGTCATTGCTTTCCAGGATAACAAATCTTGTTTTATAGCACTTGGTGGAGTTTGGTTAGGGGCTACCTCTGAGCAACATGAACTTGGCCTTGCTGTGTGTCTTACACTAATACTTTCCCTCCTGTAAGGAATCAGGGTACTTGAGAAACAGCCTGCAGCCATACAGCTGATTATTTCACCAAATTTGCATCTTTTCAACAGTAATGGGGATGGCTTTCACAAATGCTCCCAGGCTCTAAATAGACGTTAAGTGGCTGTTTCTAGTTGCTTCCTTCCCTTCTTCCCCTTGGGTGCACCCAGCCCCTGGGTCTGGGACCCCCAAGGCAACCTCCTGGTGGCATCCCAGAACCTCTCGCATGTGTAGGAGAGATGTTCCATCTTCTTTCCTAAGGGAGGGCATGGGACATGAGTGCTATGGGGTGTCCTTTGGAGGAACTGGGCTTGTTTTGTGTGAAGCAGGGTTTTGGAAGAGGTGGTGTGCAAGGAGAACAGCTGGATGGCAGGAAGGATCTCCTGGGTCTCCTAAGGATGGTGGGTGGGGGCACCTGAAGGGATGCATTTCCCCAGGGGTCTCTGCAGCATGGGTAGGGATTGAGGAGACCAGCTTTCCTTAAAGCTATCCCCTCTAAGGCAGGAATTTATAAGTGTAATTGGTTTTCTGGTTTTTATTATTATCATTATTATTACTATATTCAAGGGACAGAAGGACTTGAAACATAGACTTTAGCTTAAAAACAAAATAAAACAAAACTAAATGAAACAAACCAAACCCCAAACATTATGATAAGAAGTGGTTGTATTTGTTGTATTCCTAGGAAGTCATGGGACAGATCTCTGACTTCCTGCAGCTCCGTGAGAGGAAGTTTCAATCAGGTGGTGGTTTGACCTTTCTCCCAGGAACCAAACAATACAACAGGAGAAAACAGCCTCAAGTTCATCAGGGGAGATTTAGGTTAGACATTAGGAACAACTTCTTCCCCAAAAGGGTTGCCAAGGCCCAGGGCAGTGGTGGAGTCCCCATCCCTGGAGGGGTTTCAAAGCAGTGTAGATATGGTGCTGTGGGACATGGTTTAGTGGTGGACTTTGCAGTGATTCCTTAACAGTTGGACCTGATGGTCTTCAAAGTATCTTTTAACCAATATGATTCTATTATAGCCATGTACCCATGTATGGGAATGTTTGCAGAAGTGAACATGAAACACCAGCTAGAGAAAGCAGCAAAGCTGCCTTTCTCATAGGGACCAGCGGGAACAGTGGGAATGCCGAGTGGCTGCAAAGATGGAGGCTTCCTTTTTATCCACTCATTCTGTGCATGTTTTTTGTTCAATAAATAAAACAAGTACATTTGAGAAAAGATGAATCAGTGGAAGATCTCTGCTATTGATTCCAAGTTCTGCTGCTCCACTGGAAATTTGAACCTTATTGTGCCTTTCTTTAAAACGGGTGCCTCCACCTGACATCTGACAGACCCTGACCTTCTACAAGGAGGAACAGCTTGTTCAACTGATGTATGCAAAGAGTTTGAGGCTGAGAGACCCAGGGCTGTTTAGCCTGGAGAAGAGTAGCCTGAGAGGGGAACTTCTTAATGTTCTGCAAGAGCTAAAAGCTGGGGTCAAGAGGATGGGGCCAGACTCTTTCCATTAGTGCTCAGTGACAGGACAAGAGGCAATGGGCACAAACTGGAACTCAGGAGGTTCCATCTGAAGATAAAGAGAAACTTGTTTGATGTGCGAGTGCTGAAGCCCTGGAGCAGGCTGCCCAGAGAGGTGGTGGAGTCTCCTTCTCTGGAGAGATTCCAAACACACCTGGACACTGTGATCCTGGGCAAGCTGCTGTGGGTGACCCTGCTTTAGCAGGGGGGTTGGATCTTCAGAGGTCACTTCCAACCCCCCACCATGTTGGGATTCTGTAATCCCATGGGTTATGTTAGGAGACTGCTAGAAATAGATGTTATTGCTCTATGGTGCCACCGCTGCCCTGTTCTTTTGCACAGATAAAGAGTGCAGGATTGGGGTACAATCAGGGTAGGAAATCTCATGCTTTGCTTCTGTTACAGCTCTAAATGTGCTGGTGTTTATCATGGACTTGCAGCACCCATTCCCTTTCCCTACATATTTGTTAAGTCCCGAGCGGTACCAGCCAGAGAAAATTTAAAAGCTTTCCCCTAAAGTACAGTAAAATATCACTACTGGTCTCTCTTCAAACCCACAGAAGGAAACTCACAGATTAGAGTAAAGATTTATTTTTTATTTCCCTGTCTTGCACAAGTATTTAAGCTTCTCTGGAAGGATCACCCACAACCTGGATTTTTTTCCCTTTGTCTGGGTACCTTGGGGTGAGTTAAAAGGAGGAGGAAACTAGGAGAGCAGTTGTACCTAGTTGAGCACTCATTATAAAATGGATTGCAGGGACAGTAAACCATAAAGACTGTTTTAGAGCCATTAAGGTTCAGCTTGTCACTGCTGACATGGGCACACTCTTACACCATATATCCCTGACATGGCAGGAGGTGCTTAGGGATGCTTTCATACATGTTTTATTGAAATGACAGGTGATAGCTTGGTTGGTGCATGGCTATATGCTAGAAATCCAAATGAAACTCCCCTTGAAATAAAACATAAACCCTCACATGTATGCAAAGACTCTCATCTTAAGTGATAATATTGTCATCCCCCTTTTATTTTTAATATATTTTGTACTAGAATAATGAAGGCACGTTTATCCCTGGAATAAAACACAGCTGAAATCAATGTGATTTGCAAAGAAGTGAATCCTGCAGTTGGTAAAATGTGAGCTCAGAACCAAAGCAATTTTGGATAAGAAAGAGAAAAAGTATCAAACCCTCAGATTTCCCTTCTGAAAATGTCTTTCCATCTGTATGCTCATCAGCTGCTTCTCCCAGGCTGAGCCTTTGACTTGTTAGAGCTTTTTTTGTCTTACAGATCCAAGAAAAACTTTACATACAATTACAGTGCCTTGAAAATAAAATTTTTAAGTGGAAACATCAGGAGAGTCATAGCTGCAGAGAGTCAGATCTCACAGACCTTGCAGGTCTAACATTCACATTCATTAAGTGTTTGGAATGCAGAAGGAATGAAGGATTTGGTGCTTGATGGCCTTTTTCTAAGCTATTTCTCCACAAGAAAACAAAACTGAAATTCAAGCAAGTGTAAAACTGGTAAATTTCACAGCTGAGGGTGGTGGAGCAGCAGTGGACAGAATGGGGTCTTTACTGTCTGCAACAGTGAGACCTGGACTGGCTGGAGATACGAGTGGAGAGGAACCTCATGAAGTTCAACAAGTATAGGGTCCTGCACCTAAACCTTACAGGAGTACACATGAGGGGCTGACCTGTTGGAAAGGGCCTGAATGTGCTGGTGGACAAGTTCACCATGAGCCAGCAATATGTCTCTGTGGCTAAGAAAGCTAATAGATGCTGGGGTGCCTAAGAAGAGTGTGACTAACATGTTGAGGGAGGTTCTTATTCCCTGTACTCTGCCCTAGTGAGGCAGTATCTGGAGTCTTGGGTCTGGTTCTGGGCTCCCCAGTTCAAGAGAGGCAGGGAACTACTGCAGAGAGTCCAGTGGAAGCTACAAGATGCTGAGGGGCCTGGAGCATCTCTGTGAGAAGGAAAGACTGAAAGACCTGGGGCTGTTGAGCCTGGAGAAGAGCAGCCTGAGAGGGGATCTGATCAATGCTCAGCAAGAGCTAAAGGGTGGGGTGTGAGAGAACAGAGCCAGATGCTTTACGCTGGTGTCCAGTGACAGGAAAGGGGGCAAAGGACATAAACAGAAATCCAGGAGGTTCCATCTGAAGATGAGGAAAAAATTCTTTAGTTTGAGGGTGCTGGAGCCCTGGAGCAGGTTGACCAGAGAGGTTGTGGAGTCTCCTTCTCAGGAGAGGTTCCAAATCCACCTGGCCATTGTGATCCTGGGCAACATGCTGAAGGTAACCCTGCTTTAGCAGGGTTGTTGGACTAGATGATCTTCACTTCCAACCCCCAGCATGCTGGGATTCTGTGTTTCTGTGACTCTCAGTGCTCACAGGTTCATGAACTTGGCTAACATGAAGAACAAACAGTCAGAGCTTCTGAGCTACTCTCAGTTCCAGTAGTGAAGACCATGGTCTCTGCATGAAACCATGATTATTAGTAATAGTAAGAACGTGCAAATTTGGGTCAGAAATACATTACAGGGTAGCAACCACAGCATGAATGTTTCAGTTAAACCCTACAGAACCCTGAAGGAAAGACTCTCAGAGTAAAACTTCCGATCACAAATTTTTCAGCCCAGCAAGGTGTCAGCCCAATGGACAACCCCAAAACATGTGCACACCTGGATCTGCACAGTAGGAGCAGAAGCTGAGCACAGGGTACTGGAGGCTTCTCCCTCTGTTTGCTGTATTAATAGGATCTCATCGCTCTTTCAATGTTACCTTAAAAACTGGCTTCACGAACCACTGAGAATGCTAAAAATAATAATGGAAAGGAGGAGAGCCTGGAGAATGTCAGCAAAATGTACCCATGATGAAGGAAGCCAGGGAAGAAATGGCTGCTGTGGCAATAAGAACATGGAAATCCCCCACCAGCCTTAAAAATTATGAGTTAAGAGTGAGGAGTTCTGGAAAAGGTTCAAACAGCAATTGGAGCTGTGCTTGAAAGCCAGAGGGACCAGTAATGCAGGAGATGAGCAGGGCAACAGCAGGCTCTGCAGGGGAGGGCTGCTGTGGGCTGCAGGCAGCATGTGTCAGGCTGTGTGATAGGTGGGATGGAGAGGGCAGGGTGAGCAAGTGGGACATGGGGCATGTGTTGTAGTGTATTGGGCCAATGTGGTCCTGCAACCTGAAAGCAGGTTGGAGTTGGGCAGCGTTCAGTCTCTTCTCCAAAGTTACAAGCAATGGGACAAGAGG
This sequence comes from Indicator indicator, assembly GCF_027791375.1. NCBI lineage: Eukaryota > Metazoa > Chordata > Aves > Piciformes > Indicatoridae > Indicator > Indicator indicator. The sequence continues at coordinate 33,836,699 of NC_072016.1, read as the reverse complement.
TAATGGCCTTATGTTGTACCATGGGAAGTTTAGGTTGAACATAAGGAAAAAATTCTTCCCCAAAAGGGCTGTCAAAGCCTTAGCCCAGGCTGCCCAGGGCAGTGTTGGAATTCCCATCCCTGGAGGGGTTTCAAAGCTGTGTAGCTGTGCTTCTGAGGCACATGGTTTAGTGGTGACCTGGCAGTTCTGGGTTAATGGTTGGACTTGATCTTAAAAGTACCTTCCTGCTAAACAGGTCTATGATCCTCATGGGCAGGCAAGGAAGGAGGGAGGGAGATGAAGGCCATGAGATGCCACTGTCCCTGAAAGGTACAAGCCAGGAGGGCAGAGGGTGGCACGACTATTTGTACACCAGCTCAGGGCTGGTAACATAGTCATGTGCCATTGACTAAAGAGGCTGTTTCTCAATTCCTTGAATGAAAAGAAATTAGTATTTTCAGGGGGGGGGGCAATGGGAGTGCAGGTGAAGAGATGCTGAACAGGTTGGAGGCAGAACAGGCTGCCCAGAGAGGTTGTGAAGTCTCCTTCTCTGGAGACATTCCAAACCCACCAGGACACTGTGATCCTGGGCAACCTTCTGTGGGTGAGGTTGGACTAGATGATCTGCAGAGGTCCCTTCCAGCCCCACCATGCTGGGACTCTGGGATTCTGTGAGGACAGTTAGGTCCACCTGCACCAGCCATTGAGATTTGTTTTTCCTCACTCTGGAGACATTCCAAGGGGTACCACTTGGCCACATACCCCTTTGGGGCAGGACTCACCACCTGTGCTTTCTGCAAGGGGCCACCAACTGTAGGGAAGAGGAGGAGAAAAAGTTTGTTGTCAAAGTCATCACCTCCACACCAGAGCTAATGCACTGTGATTTCTGCCATCACCACAGCTGGAAATCTGAGGGTACAGACTGACCATTAGCCAGCTGGAATGATGATGATCAGCAGAATGCAATTATTGGTTTGACAGATTTTCTTGCACACATGAATATTAATCTATGTTTATATTTCAAATACCACCCAGGAACTACTGCTCTTGTGTGTCTTCTTGTAATGCTGCTTGTCAGTTCTGCATTTCTCTGCAGGATGTCCAAGCTACAAGAGTTTGCAAGTGTAAATGCACCAGAAATCATCCAAAATATGGAAAAGTAACAGACAAAAATACAGACTACATCATGGCCCTGCAAGACCATGGGTCCATGGGTTTAACATCTCAGAATCCCAGCATGGTAGGGTTTCAAAGGGACCTATGAAAATCATCTAGTCCCTCTGCTAAAGCAGGGGCACCCACAACAGCTTGCCTGGGATCAAAATGGCCAGGTGGGCTTGGAACCTCTTCAGAGAAGGAGATTTCCACAACTTCTCTGGGCAGCATGTTCCAGGCCTCCAGTGCCCTCACAGCAAAGACTCTTCTACTCGAGTTCAGATGGAATATCCTGGATTCCATTTCATGCCCATTGCCTCTCATCCTTTCACTGAGGCACCCCTGAGAAGAGTCTGACCTCATCCACTTGCCCACCACCCTCTAGCTCTTGCTGAGCAGCTCTCAGGCTGCTCTTATCATAGTATCGTAGAATCATTTAGTTTGGAAAAGACCTTCCAGATCATTGAGTACAACCATTAACCCTATTGTACCAAGGCCACCACTAAGCCATGTCTCCAAGCAGCACATCTACATGACTTTCAAACATCTCCAGGGATGGTGACTCAATCGCCTCCTGGCTAGCTTATTCCAGTGCCTGACAACCCTTTCAGTGAAAAAAAAATGTTCCTAATGTCCAGCCTAAACATCCACTGGTGCAGCTTGAGGCCATCTGAGGCCTCTTCTCCAGCCTGAACAGCCCCAGATCCCAGCCTTTCCTCTTCAGGTGTCACTCTTCCTCTTAGATTCATCTCCGATGTCTGCATTCATGTGCAGTTGATTTTTCAGAATCTCAGCGATAAAGAGCAGGCCACAATTCAAGCTCTGGGAATTCTTGGCTATTGATAACATGAATTGATTTCAGCACAGAACATTGAGTTTTAGAGGCCCTCAAACATGCACATATCAAACAACCTTTGAACCTTCGTTTTTAAATACCTCCAATGTTAGGCTTGTGTTTATTAGCTGCAGTTAGTGATGGAAGAACTCTGAAGATTTACGTGGTTGTGAAGCTTGCTGGGAACAACATCCAGCCCAGAAGAGGTTAAACAGGTTGGAACATACAGAGAAACTAGAGGAAATACAAGATTTTACACATTCTTAAGGAAAATCATAGAACCCAAGAGTCATAGAATCCTAAAGTCATAGAATAATTTTGATTGGAAGAAGCCTTTAGGATCTTCAAGTCCAATCATTAACCCAGAAGAGAAAACTAATAATTTTGCCATGGTGGCCACTGATGGGAGATGTCACCTCATTCATATGCAGACATCAGAGAGTACGAAACACACTCAGCAGGACAATCTGCAAAAGGCACCTGAGGCAGCGCATAGGAAAGGTGCTGCTCCTCCTTTGCACTCTTTAAAACATGAAAATGTTGAGGGTGATTTTTTTTCCTTTTTCCTTCATGATGAAAGAAGGAAATGGGTGCAACGTTTTGGTATGCAAAGAAATTTTCCAGCTCCCTGTGCTTCCACAGTAGGACAAGAAATTCTATGAAGTGAAGCACGAACTTTTGTAGCCGGTTCTGTTGCTACAGGACAAAGGTACAGGAGGGGTTTAAACTAAAAGAGGCAGATTTAGACTAGAGAGAAGGAAGAAATATTTGACAATGAGGATGGTGAGAGTCTGGCCCAGGTTGTGCAGAGAGGTGGTATGTGTCCTGTCCATGGAACCGTACTAGCACAAGCTGTTTGCTGCTCTGAGCTCTGCTGTAGTTGCAGATGTCCCAGCTGACTGCAGGGGGGGTTGAACTAGATGACCTTTAAAGACCTCTTCTAACCCAAATCCTTCTGTGATGTTGTGAGGAGATGAGGGGTCAAGGAGGAGAAATGGGTTCCAGGTGAAAACATTCTCAGTCTCCCTATCCCACCCCAGGCAAGAAGTGGCAGGGAACACACAACAGCACCTAAATACATTATACCTGTCATATTATTTACTTCAGAAATAGCTTTGTGTTAATTAAATGTGTTACCTTGTAAAATCTGCTTTGGCCACATTGAAAACCTTGGCTGTTTGTGATGAGCTCCACAGGCCAATATTAGAACCACAGAATGGTTTGGTTTGGAAGGGACCTTAATGTCATGGGCATGGATACTTCCGACTAGACCAGGTTGCTCAAGGCATTGTTCAGCCTGGTCTTGAACATCTCCAGAGAGAGGATGTTCACAGCTTCCCCCGGCAACCTGTTCCAGTATCTCACTGCCGTCTTCAGTCTAAATCTTCCCTCTTCCAGATCAAACCCATCCCCTCTCATCCTATCACTACAAGCCCCTGTAAAAAGTCCCTCACCAGCTTTCTTGTAACCCCCCTTCAGGCACTGGCAGGCTGCTCCAAGGTCTCCTCAGAGCCTTCTCTTCTCAAGTCTGAACAATTCTGACTCTCACAGCCTGTCCCTATATTCTATTTGAACTTAAAAACACAATCACTTATGAAATATCTCTACCAGGGCTTCACTTTGCAAAAGAGCCCATGGGTGACATAGAGGGACATTACTGCAACTCCAAACTGCTTTCTCTGTTTTGAGTTGGACTTTCTTTTTCTTTCTCTGCTAACCCCTTTATTTTTGTCCCTGCTCGCAGATCTGACCTGTAGCTACATGGAAAGTTTCAAGATGAAGTAATTTCTGGTTTGAGTTACTGCAGAGCCTTTAATTCATCCAGCTGTGCCTGCTCAACAACAATTCCAGCATTCAGCATTGACAACACCCCATCAGCAAGGAGAAATCAAACAGAGAAGGCAGCCAGTGTTGAAAGGAACACTTAAAAACCGGCTCTCATTTGTAGAAGTTAACATCATCAAAACAGTAAATGTAAATACGAGCAGAAGAAAAATGCAAAACTCATCAATCAAGGTATTTCACAGAAAAGAAAAAAAAAAGAATTAAAAAACCAAAAAGGCTTTTTTTTTTTTTTTTTTTTTTTTTACAGAACATTAATGAAAATCCCAAAGGAAATATCATTGAACATAAAGGGCCATCTTAAGGAAAAAGAAATTGCTGGTTACTTTGCTCCAAAGGACCTTATATTATAAAATACAGGATGTGTTTCCCTTGTTGAATATGTGTTTAAATTCATGTTTTAAAAAGAGAGAAAAAAAATCAGTTCTGAGTGGCAAGTCCAAGCCAGGAGCCCAGCTTTGCAAAGGACCAGCTCCATCAAGGTTATAATGCACTCAACAGTCAAACCAGAAGTGTTTCAGGATTTCTGAGAGCTGTTATTCCCTTCAAAATAGTTCTTTAAACTGAGGTATAATTAATAAATGTTCCTTCACACGTTATTGGATTGCCATTCCAAAAGAAATGAGGCAGCAAAGGATCTTTTGAGTAAAGCAGTGGCAAAATATAGATCTGCACGTTGGTATTTGAGGGTGCAAAAAGAATTTCTCCTGAAAGTTTTTTCCCTTCCAATCGATAACATGTAAGATAGAGAGAGAATCTGAATTTTTTATCTTAGATTTCATTGCAACTGTCTTTTGGTGAAGGTAATGGTGGTTTATAGTGACCACTTCTGGGAGGTGAGGGAGATGCTCCTGCCTTGATGGAGGCATCACTGAGCACCCATTCCCCCTTCATCGAGGACAATATTGTTGCAGAAATAATAACTGGGAGGGGGAATAAACCTCTTATTCTGGTGGTAATTTCAAATAGCAGTGCTGCAGCCATAGCTCTGTCACTATGGGAGGGCTGGAAGAGAGCTACTGATGGGTGTCCTCAGACATGTCATTTCATGGGATTGCTTCGGGGTGAAGGTCTATTGCAAGGTCTAACCTACAAGTTAGGGAGAGGCAGATCTATTAGCTCTCTATTAGCTAATCTCCTGAATATTCAGATATGAGTAATACTTTGGATCATAAGTAGTGGGAGGAAACAAAAGTGGGCACTCCTTGACTCCTGTCATCTGGCTTGGGGGATTTCAGTGTGTTCTCTGTAAATCTTAGTCCAGTGAAAGTGATGGAATTTCATGTTAATAACCTAATGAATAGATTTGACTGCTGCTCTTCTCCAACAATAGTGTCTGATACTCAAGTTTTATCTTACTGATTTATGCTATTTCATTATTTATCTTTATATTTATCTTTTATTTTTAGTTTAACTAAAGACTGAAGCAATCCAGCACATCCCAACACCTTCAGACACCGCTGCTGCTGTGATGGTATTAGGGTTACTGGTAGTTCCACATCAGCATTTGCAAACCAGTGACCAAAAGAAGCTGGAGCAGTGAGATGCTGATGATTATTGGACTGAAGCAGCTTGTTGTGATGAACCAACCTGACCCAAAGTTTCTGAGCTGTTTCTGATGTCACTTTTCCTGATAATTTTGTATTTTGCAGCTTACTTTGACACATCTCTTCCAGCCTAGGGATGCCCTCTAATGTGATAAATAGACACACGCTTTTAAAATGCCTCTGTTTTCACTTCAGATGTGGCATAAATAAATTTCATTTGTTTAACTGCCTTTTAAGTACAGAAGGAAAATTCTAGCAGTTGGACAGGCAAGAAAAATAGCGATTGAGCATGCAAATCATTTCTGTTCCCTTTAAACAATACCTGCTCTGCTGCCTGCATTTCCCCAAAGATGCCACTGCAGCTCCACATGGTTGAAGTCTGTTTTACCCTCATATAAGGCAATGTGACAAATGATTTAAGGGAGGAGTGGGGGGAAAGTAATCTCTAATCAGCATAACTTCATCCCGCGCGGTGTCGAATTATTGTCAATTTAATTCTGTCTCCGCGCCACAAAAAAAAAAAAAAAAACACTCTGAAGTGTTTCTTCCCGTTGAAGTTTTTGTAGCTGAATAATAAATAAAAAGAGGGTGCAGTACAAGTGCTGCATAATGTAATTGTGCCCTCTTTGTTCTTGTCAATCAGCTTTAACACGCGTTAAAGTCGTCGCGGATGTCACCATGATCATATTCAATAGGCGATGGCTTCTCCCAGTCACGGTACGGTCGGCTTCTGCCAGAAAGTTCCTTTAATAAAGAGGTTTTGTGGGAGAAGGTTTCAGGTGCTTTATAAAACTTTGACTTCCCTTTGACTACAAGGCAAGGAAGCACAATAATGCATGCATGAATTGCCAATAAATCAAAGGCCTGCTTTTTTTTTAATTCCTGTTTTGACATGTACATACATAGCATTTTTAAGAGATAGCTCCAAGGTAGCTTCTCAGTCCTTGATCACATCATGAATTTAATTAATTCAGTGTAGACATGTCATAGATTTAAACCCTTTAGAATTACATTTTTAATACAGATCTAACATTTAATGTCTTTTTTCTTCTTTTTTTCTTTTTTTTTCTTCTTTTTTTTTTCTCTTCTTTTTTTTGGGGGGGCACAGAGTGAAAAAAAATCTTGTAATACTCTGGTAGCAAATTTTTTCCCTCTTATTATGAGACTGTGGCTCCTTCCTAATTATGTGGCTGCAAATTATTTACTGTAGTTTTAAATTAAGGAAGGAGACAAGTAATCCAGTGTAAAAAACACTGTTCCAACTTCAAGAAGAAATGAGTGTATGTGTTTAATTTCTCTTTAGGCATACAGCTGTACAGTCACTGTATAATGGAAGGTTTGAGACAAAATGGTCCCCCACCACCTTACCTCCGTGTAATGCAATTTAGCTTCATTAAATTACTGGAGGGCCAGTTACTTAAGCAGAATATTGATTTTCAGTCTGGGCCATGTTTAACATAATTCTGCGTAGGCAACAGCTAATTCTGCATTTGAATCTCACACCCTAATGGAATTACATGATGCTGCGGCTGACCATGGGCAAGGCAGGGCTGAGGCTGGGGGCTCTGCTCCCCCCTTGCCCACTTCTGCTGCTTTTAACCCCTTCCTGCCCTGCCTGCTTCAATTGGCCACACTGACAAATTCCTTGGTTCTTCCATAGAGCTGCTCATCTTGCATCTAGGGATGTGCAGCCCTTAGCTAGGTTTTGGTACTCTAAAATATCTGTGGGGCTATTATACTTTACTTTAGCAACCTGTATAGGTGGGGGTTGGTCTCTTGTCTCTAGTATCAGGTGATAGGACAAGAGGAAATGGCCTGGAATTGTGCCAGGGGAGGATTTGTCTGGATATTATGAAAAATTTCTTTGCTGCAAGAGTGGTCAGGCATTGGAGCAGGCTGCCCAGGGAGGTGCTGGAATCATCATCCCTGGAGACGTTCAAGAAATCTCTGGACATCATACTTTGGGACACAGTTTAATGGCCAAATGAACCAAATCTTTGGCTGGAAAGTATGTTCTTTACATTGCTGGCTTGAAAGCCAGCCATTATTTTTATTTATTATTCTGTTTAGTGATGAGATAGAGTTTACAAGACATCAAATAATAGTAGTTTAAATGGTTCTCTGTGAGTTACAGTTTGTCTGTGCCTTTGAATTTAAATAGTGTGTGGGGAGAAATTGTGGTTACCATCTGTGTTAATGGTGAGCATGGTGGAGGGAGGTGATGCTACTTTGGTAGGTTCCAGACCTCAAGTAGTGGAGGGTCAGATGGGCTCTCACACAAAAACTGTTTGCTCATTGGAATCCCCTAAATAGTCAAAATAAAAAAATGCTAAAGCCCCAGGTAGGGCTTGAGCTGAGTCTCCAAGCCCAGAGAGAGTAAAACATTTCAGTCCTCTACAGGTACCAAGCACTCTCCCTGTTTGTTTGGGAAATTTTATGAAAAGTTAAGCTTATAAGATTTTTTTTAAATTTTTTTTTTCAGAAATACTCAATCTCCTGGACACATTGACCAGAGCCAGCTCTTAGGAGTGTGCCTGTATCATGAACATTGAAGTTGAACTTCAATGTGACTTGAGAGAAGGTTTAGGAGAAGGAATTCCAACAACTTTCTTAAAACAGATTAAGTCAGCAGATTTCAAGTCTTGTTGAGAATTTTTAAACTAGACTGGAGAGCTCTTGAATCATAGAATCACAGAATGGTAGGGGTTGGAAAGGACCTCTGGAGATCATCTAGTCCAACCCCTCCCAGAAACAAAATCAGCATCACCAAGCATCTTTGGGGCTACTGGTTTCAATACATTTACATGGAAACTTGGCAGTCAAGCCACCTCACGAAGGATGCTCTGGGCTCAAGTAGCTCTCAGTGATGAGGAACAACCATTAGAAAGTTGGACTTGATGATCTTAGAGATCTTTTCCCACCTTAATGATTCTAGGATTCTATGATTCTATGACTCTATGCATAGGTGAGACACTGGCCTTACTTTGCCCCTGACCAGAGTTGGTAAACTTTGAGCTTGTGTAGTGATCTCTGTGGGACATGACAGGCAGCTCCCCAGGGAATTCTGGACAACAGCTCCTTGGAGACCCTGGGGCATCCTTGTGCAGTGCTTAATTTCCTGATTTCAGTGGAAACCTGAGATTTCACATACCCTTCTCCTTCTTCTGCTGTCATCAGAACGCAAATTACAGCTGGCCAGGGTGATACTGCTCATGTTAATTTCTCAGGACTCTGCCTCTCACACTCTCTTTCCATTTTCCCTCACAAGTAGAATGTTGGAGTTAGATGTTATCTGAGCTGTTATCTGAGCTGCCTCTGCCTTCCAGTTGGGGGGCAAAGATGAGCTATGCGAACCCAATTTGTCATCAGCAGTCAATAACTGCCATCGGGTACATTACTTAGCATCCTGTCATGGATTTGGCATGTCACCTGATTGATGACTTTGTGCCTTCTCATGACATTGGACATCATTTGCTCTCTGTCACATTTCCACATGGGGAAATATTGTGTGGCCTAAATCTTTTCATTGCAGAGGTGGGAAAGGGGAGTGGACACTTCCTTATGTATTGGTGCTCTGAGGGTCCTGCACTTGGGTCACAACCACTCCAGGCAATGCTCCAGGTTTGGATCAGTATGGCTTGAGACTCTCTGGCAGAAAAGGACCTGGGAGTGCTGGTTGACTGTAGCAGCTAAAGATGAGCCAGCAGTGTGCTCAGGTGGCCAAGAAGGTCAACAGTATCCCAGCCTGTATCAGCAATAGTGTGGCCAGCAGAAGCAGGGCAGCGATCGCCCTCCTTTACTTAGCACTGGTGAGATCTCACCTGAAATACTGCATTCATTTTGGGCTCCTCACTACAGGAAGAACGTTAAGGTGCTGGAGCATGTCCAGAGAAGGATCTGCAGAAGGGCCTACAGAACAGTTCTTATGAGGAGAACTGGAGGGAACTGGAGTTGTTTAGCCTGGATAAGAGGAGGCTGAGGGGGAATTGTCTCAATCTCTACCACTCTGTGAAAGGAGGTTGGAGGAAGGTGGGTGTTGGTCTCTTAGCATCAAGTGACAGGATGACAGGAAATGGCCTCAAGTTGTACCAAGGGAGGTTTAGGTTTGATGTTAGGAAAAATTTATTTCCTGAAAGGCATTGGAACAGGCTGCCCAGGACAGTCACCTGTGATGCTGATGGCCGGGAGTAGAGTCCCTGAAGGTGTTGAACAAACATGCAAATGTGGCACTTTGGGACATGCTTTAGTGGGCACAGTGATGTTGTGTTGATGGATGTACTTGGTGACCTTAGAGGTCTTTTCCAATGCTAATGATTCCATGATTCTAAGACATTCCTGATCCCCAAATGCTGATGTAGTGGATGAACCCACATGTTTGGATTAGATGTCATGAAATGGAGAGTACAGGAGATATCTGGGGAGGTCTGGTCTGAAGTGAATGAAAGCAGCCAAATCTAAAATCATGTTCTCTTAAGATTTGCCCTTGTTTCCCACCACTTTTTATCACATGGATCTGGTAGCAAGGAGCTTTGTGGATTTCAGAGGAGCTGCTTACAGAGGGGATGTTAGCCACAATATACAAGGTAGCAGAATCTGGCCATATATAATTAATACAAATATGTGCATAATTTAAAGCTGCCCCAGGAAAGCCTTAAATTACATGATAACCATGCAGACACTGGCCTAGGAAGGAAAACATGGGGAGTCTCTATTAGTGAAATTAATTATATGTAAGATTGTCTTCAATAACCATGTGGGAATGATTAAGTAATCAGTCAAATAAAAGATTTAATAACAAATTCCCTATCAATTATACAAGAACACCCAGTAAAAATTAAGTAAAAATGATTTTCAGTGTGTTAATATTAACATTAACAGTTCTGAAAATATTATAACATAATTAAGCATAATTTCTTGTAGCAAACATACTCATAAGAGCAAAACAAACAAGCCCCTGAAAAGTATTTCCTGAGGAAACTCAGCAGCTTGAGATGTGTGATGGCACATGAAAGCTGGGGATGAAGCCAGTTCAGAAAAACACCATCAGAATGTGGGAAATGGGTCTGTGGTGATGGTGACCAGTGTGTAGGTCACAACTGCCTCTGTCCAGTGTCCAGGCACTAAGAGGTAAAGAAAATCAACAGAACAGATCTGTCAAAACCAGAGTGAAAGGAGCTGGAGACCTGGAATTACTCAGGCTGCACCTTAAACATCTCCAAGCATAGATCCTGCATTTGGTATTTCTGATCTAGATTTTCCAGGATTTCTGTGTCTCTATGAATTTGTGTCCAGTTCTGGGATCCCCAGTTCAAGAGAGACAAGGGACTAGTGGAAAGAGTCCAGTGGAGGATCCAAAGATGCTGAGAGGCCTGGAGCATCTCTGTGAGGAGGAGAGGCTGAGAGACCTGGGGTTGTTGAGCTGGGAGAAGAACAGCCTGAAAGATCTTCTCAATGCCCAGCAAGTGCTAAATAACTTAGGGGGGGAGGGAGGGAGGCAAGAGACTGGGGCCAGAATCTTGCCAGTGATGCCCAGTTGCAGGACAAGGGGCAATAGACACAAAGCAGAACCCAGGAGGTTTCATCTGAAGAGAAGGAGAATCTTCTTTGGTGTGAGGGTGCTGGAGCCCTGGAGAGCAGGCTGCGCAGAGAGGTTGTGGAGTCTCCTCCTCCAGAGAGCTTCCAAACTGACCCAGCCATTGCGATCCTGGGCAACATGCTGTGGGCGCCCCTGATTTAGCAGGGTCCTTGTACTGGATGATCTCCAGAAGTCCCTTCCAACCTCTACCACACTGAGATTCTGTGATTCTGTGATTTGTTCCTTTTATTGCTGAACTGATAAAGTTCACCTTATCATTACTGTCACCTACTGTGCTACTAGAGATGGAAGTCATCTCGTTTATTGCAGCCTGTAAGATTTCGGTATCTATTTTAAGCTTTAGATCCAAGATATTTCTGTAGTTGATGGGGGTAAGGGGATATTTTAGCCATCTCTTTAAAGATGAAATTAATTGTCCTGTGCAGGTATCTACTCCTCTTTATGTTTTAGATGACTAACTTCAGCCAGAAATCTAAATTTTTTACGTGACTGAAGGTCAAGGTGAAAATCCACATCTGATGGAGTGGTCCAGAGCTCACTAAAGTCAATGAGAATATTTCTATTAATTTTAGTAAGTATTAAACACAGTCCTGCTGCAGTTTCCTAAAGGTAAAATACCCTGTTCCTACTGCAGAAATAGCTGTTGATGGCTGTACTCATAATCCATGTGGTCCCATACCTTGTTTCCCCGGCTGGTACATAAGGATAAAAACAGGAGTGAGGGGAGATACAGAGAGTTTTTCCTTGTCTGTTTTCCTGTCTCCAGCAATCTGCATTTCAGGGACCTCCTGAGCCAGAGGTTGTGTTTAACAGCCTGTGAAGGACCATGTACACTGCAGAAAGTGTCCAAATGTAGATTAGCCACAGTTTTCTCTTTGGACTAAATGTGGTTTTTTGTTCTGTTTTGGTTTTTTCCCTATAGTAACATTAAAATAGTGGGGTCTTCATCCAAGTGTTCCTAGGTGACTAAGAATGAGAAACATTTTTTGTGAGCTCCATTGCAGTAAGACCTCATGAAATAGGCTAATAGGTGTTGCAAGAGTTAGATTTTATTCCTGGGTAACTGTAGAATTTGTAGAAACAATTGGGAGTGAAAGATTTAACTTTTCAAATGAGGGAAAATAAAAAAAAAAACACTTGTTAAAATATCTGCTTGCTAGAGGCAAAGTAAGAAAATAATAATTAAAAAACAAATTAAAAACCTTCTTGGCACACATGAAGTCTCTTACAATTCTTTAGCACTGCTTTCCATATTTCTCATAAACTCACGTTTTTCTTTGAGTGACACATGAAATAAGGAGAGGTGGTGGACATATTTGTCCACAAAGTTTCCACTTGCAGCAGGGTTCTGGGTATTTTTTTTTTTTTTGCCAAAACTAAAAGTAAAAAGCTTAGAATCACAGAAGCACAGAATTGTTTGGGTAGGAAAAAGGCCTTTAAGATCACCAAGTCCTACCATTATCTAACTCTACCACGTCTGGTGCTAAACTGCATCTCCCAGTACCACATCTCTGCCTCTTTTCCACCCCTTGCAGAGTGAATGCTATATAGAAAGGAACTGACTTCTACATGGACTTGCAAAATTGTATTTCTATGCAATATAAGCAGTCCTGCACCTGGGGAGGAATAACTCCCGCACTAGTACAGGTGAGAGTTGACCTGCTGGAAAGCAGCTGTGTGGAAAAGAACCTGGGAGTGCCAGTGGACAGCATGTTCCCCATGTACCCTCCTGGCCAAGAAGGCAAAAGGTCTCCTGCAGTCCATTAAAATGAAGATGACCCACAGGCTGAGGGAGGTTCTTCTCCTCTATGGCCTGCCCTAATGATGCCACATCTGGAGTACTGGGTCCAGTTCCAGGCTCCCCAGTTCAAGAAAGACAGGGAGCTACTGGAAAGAGTCCAGCAGAGGCTCTGAAGATGCTAAGGGGACTGGAGTACCTCTTGAGGAGGAAAGGTTAAGATCTGGGGCTGTTCAGCCTGGAAAAGAGCAATGTGCAAGAGGATATTCTCAATTCTCAGCAAGAGCTAAAGGGTGGGGAGAAAGAGGATGGTGCCCAGTCACAAGGGGCAGTGGGCACAAACTGGAACTCACCTAAACATGAGCAGAAACTTCGGTGTGAAGGTGCTGGAGCCCTGGAGCAGGTTGCCCAGACAGGTTGTGGAGCTTCCTCGTCTGGTGAGATTTCAAACCCTGCTTGACACTGTGATCCTGAGCAAGTTGCTGTGGGTGATCCTGCTTTAGCAGGGTGCTTGTACTGGATGATCTCCAAAGGTCCCTTCCAACCCCCACCATGGTGGGATGCTGTGTGATTCTCTAATATGACAGAGGCTCAAGTTGTAATTGTGCTTCTGAATAATAATCAATAAAATACTGGTGTTATATCTGTGTTCTACAAAGTTGCTCTGAGGACTTGAATCTAGAGAGTGCTGTAAGATGTTCAGCAAGGGTATCTAGTTAAAACAATGTGGGGGTTCTTTTTGTTTTTATCAAAACCTGAGAAATAACCTGCCAAACCAATCATTCTCTCCCAGGAGTCTTGCAGAAGGCCTGGATGTTAATTGCATTTAACCTAGAACAGTAGAGCTTTTTCTTTTCCTTTTTTCCACCCCCTTTATACAATAACTAATATGTAAACTACTGTTGCACTTTGAAATTACTTTCACTTAAATTCTATTATTGAAGCTCCACAGTGGAATATATCCAAGGTCCATTTCATTAAAAAAGACTAATTACACTGGAACCATGCAACATAGCCACTGATTTTCCTCAGAATGGCTGAAAAAAAATGAGGATTCAAGAAACATAGCAGACTTATTTGTCCTGGCATTCCCCAGAAAGGTTCAGCTGAGGCTAAGAATGAAATTCTGATTGGTAGTGAAAGGATATTTCTTTATTTTTTAACCCAGCATAGCAGGAATTTACACAGATTGGTTGACAGCTAAAGTGGTGGAAATACCAACCTTGCAATTCCCATTGTTAAAAAACAAGCAAAAATCAACACCAAACCTAAACCTGGCATGTGACACACTAGTATTCTTTATTTATACAGACAACCTGGAAACTCCATAAATTTCGTATTGGGAGACTCACAATAGAAATGCACCTTGTGGAACAAAAATCTAAACTGGCAAATTGGTTGTAAAACAGGTTGTAGGATAACAAATATCTGATAGTCCTGCAGCTCTCTGCCAACTTTGGCCTCTGGTTTTAGAACCAACAGCCCTGAGATCAACATCTGCAAGTTGTGATGCTCAGCAAGAGTCATAAAAATCATAGAACCACTCAGGTTGGAAAAGATCATCTAAGATCATCAAGTCCAATCATCACCCCAAGACCACTAGGCTTGCTAAACCAAGTTACCAAGATGAATACACAAGGATATAGAACAGGGGCAAGGGTTTGAAATTGGAGTGGGACAGATTTGGGTTGGACATAGGGAAGAAGTTATTTACAATTAGAGTGCTGAAATACTGGAACAGGTTACCCAGAGATGTAGTTGAGGCCCGTCTCTGGAGACTTTCAAAGTCAAACATGATGGGACCCAGAGCAACAAGATCTAGTCTGAGATGTCCCTGTTCATTGCAGGAAGGTTGGACAAGATGACCTTTGATGGTTCCTTCCAGCTTTTCACTCTGCTGTTGCTGTCTCTGATAGAGCAAAATAAAGGCATGTTATCTCAGGCCCAAAAGTTTGCCAGTGATGGTGCACTGTGTGACATCACCATTATTAACTCTCCTGACAACTGTTGGGTCCTCCTTTGGGTTTATGGAGGCACCTATGGCCAAAATGCAGTCACAGGTATGGGATTATTCCTAGTTTCCGTGTACAAATGGATTCCATCTTTGTCCATCAAAGAATGAAGAAATATGTTTATGAAAACCACTGCTCCCATCTTGCTTGGGACTATACTATAACTGCTCCCTCTGTTCCTGAGACAAGTTTTAAAGAGGGAGAGGGATATTCACCACAGAAGCATCTTCCCTTTCTTCATTGGAAGGTCTGGAGTCTGCAGTGGGGTTGGCCATTCTCCAGCCATGGCTCCTTGTAAAACAGACAGGAAAAGACAAAAAACAAAGCTGAAGATGCCAGAGCTGAAAACTTCAAGTCCAAGAAGTGTCAGGGTTTGAAAAATGCAGCCTGGCTGTCTGTGCCACTCTCTGACTGCCAGAAGTCATGATGGGAGTGAGAATAATGCTCAGTTCTTCTGTCTCACACATTTCTGCATCCATGAATTTGACGTAAGAGCAATTTCAGTTATTTTTTTCCTCCCATTGGGATAGTGAAAAATAAACACTTAACACAAGAAGCAAGCCCATGGACATATAAGTCAGCCTGGTCCTCCAGTAAGGTCCATTAAAACATTGCAAAAACATTAAAGTTCATAACATGATGGTTTGTGTTTCTTTGCCAAGGTGTTCCTGCAAAAAATGTGAGACCTTTGTAACTTGTTGGCAGTGAAAGAACAACTGACCTTGTGCTGTACTGTAATGACTTCTTGTTCTATAATATATCTTCTCTGAATAGTTTTGGTTTGCCCGAAATGTAAAAAATCAAGAAGTTTTTTGGGGAGAAACTTTGCCGCTGGTCCTTGCCGCATCTGAAGTGCCCATAACCACATCGTGCTGCATGAAGATGTGGGTTGAGGTCATCAGGAGAGCAAGAAAATGGTGGACAGTAAAAGAGGTTCAGTATGGAGTGATGAATCTTAGGGGCCAGCACAACATCCACAGAGTTCATAGGATACTAGATGATTTGGCTGTCTTATAGGAAACTGGAATGTATCCTCAGGGTCATGGATGGAGCTGAGACTTGGTATCCATGAGGAAGAAGCAAGAGGACCCCAGAAAAATGAAATTTCTATTCATTGGTGCTTCTATGGAAAGTAACTTTTAATATAGATTAAATTTGCTGCAAAAAGGTTTATTTTAGGTTTATGGGGAAGGAGAGGTTTTTGTGTTCTGTGTAAGAACAGTGTGTAGAGAAGTCCATGTCCTCCACACTACTAAAATAACAATGATAATCATCATCGTCACAGAATCATAGTGTGGTTTGTGTTGGAAAGGACCTTA
This sequence comes from Indicator indicator, assembly GCF_027791375.1. Taxonomy (NCBI): domain Eukaryota; kingdom Metazoa; phylum Chordata; class Aves; order Piciformes; family Indicatoridae; genus Indicator; species Indicator indicator. Next base: position 33,820,676 of record NC_072016.1, on the reverse strand, counting down.
AGGATCATCTAGTTCCACTCATCCTGCAATGGGCAGGGACACCTTCCACTACATCAGGTTGCTCAAGGCCCTGTTCAGCCTAGCTTTGAACACCTCCAGGGAGGGGGCATCCACAACCTTCCTGGGCAGCCTCTTTCAGTGTCTCACCACCTCATAGTAAAGAAGTTCAATACTACTACTACTAATAACAGCAGCAACAACAAAACAACTAATAATTTAAAAAATAACAACCATAATGATGAATTTTACTGGTTGGAAGACAGAGAGAGATGGGATTTAAAATTCTTTAAACCCTCAGGGAGATAAAGCAGCAATTCCTCTTGAACTGTTCAGGCAAAACCTGATATCTTGACAAGTAGAGAGAGAGAAAATATTTTGTTAGCAGACTTCATTTTGTTAAATTATTGTCTGGCAAACAAAATAGTGGGGTGCAACATTATCTGAAGGCTATGAATGGTTTTGAGGATGCCTCTGTGCACGCTGCAAAAGCTCAGCTCTATCTAAATAATCTGAATGTCCTGGTTCATTGATTTGTGCATTATGCTCATAAAGACATTACATTTGAACTTGGTATGAAATAAAAAGGCTTTGGTCAGTCAATATCCTTCAAGAAAGCACTTCAAAGATTTTATAAAAGGGTTACTGACCTGTACACTGAGCTTGGACCTTGCTTGTCCAGGGAGAGCCCTCTCTGCACTTGGTCTTTGAACCTGCCCTCCCCCTCTGTCCCAAAGCACCACACAAAGCAATAACTTATTATAAGTCCATGTTTTCAATTGTGCATACAAGGGAAAACATCAAAACAATGCAGCTGAAAAGAATCCCCTTTAGACATGAGATATTGTGTTATTGTTTCTTTTACCAGGTGTACAATACTCAGTATGTAGCAGGGTTGCTCTGAATATCCAGGTTTAGCTGGCTTGTCTTTGCCTGTTTCATAAACTGAGCAAGAGAGGGGCCCATTTTGGTCCACATTTCTCAGGATTTTTGTTTTCTTCAAAAATCATAGAATCATAGAATCATTTAGGTTGGAAAAGAATTCTAAGATCAAGTCCAATTGTCAACCAAACACCATCATGTCCATTAAACCATGTTCCGAAGTGCCATGTCTACAAGATTTTTGAACACCTCCAGGACTGGTGACCACCACATCCTGGGCAGCCTGTTCCAATGTCTGTCCACTCTTTCAGTAAAGAAATTTTTCCCAATATCTAACATAAACTAACATAAATTTTAAATATCCATAGTTTAACTGCAGACAGCAAGGGAGAAATAACTCACTTGTTGTCCTTTATAAACCATCTTCGTGTTTGTTTAGGTCCCTCATATGTTTTGGGGTTTGAATGTCTGAATTTAAACTCCTCTCTGCCAAATATTACCCCAGGGTTGGTTGAAATCATCTCTGATCTTAGGCCCTACCAAAATCCTGCTGAGGAGGAACTCCACCTATTTTGCCAATCCCAGCTTTGTCACTGGGGCATCAGCTTTGGAGTGCCTGAAGTAGAGGTCAGAATTATAGAATCACAGAAATGTATCATGCTGGGGGTTGGAAGAGACCTCTGGAGATCATCCAGTCAAACCCTGCTGCTAAAACAGGGTCAGCTACAGCAGGTTGCCCAGGATCACATTGTCCAGGCAGGCTTGGAATCTCTCCAGAGGAGACTCCACAAATTCTCTGGGCAGCATGCTTCAGAACTCAAAACCCTCAAAGAACGGTCTGCTGGACTTCTCCTGCAATTCCTTGTCTCTCTTGAACTGGGGAGCCCAGAACTGGATCTGGTACTCCACATGTGGCCTTATGAGGGCAGAGTAGAAGGGGAGGAGAACCTCCCTCAACCTGCTGGCCACACTTGTCTTAACACAGGAGACAATTGGCCTTCTTCTCCACGAGGGCATGTTCATGGTTCATGGCGAACTTGTCCACCAGCGCTCCCAGGTCCCAGGTCCACAAAGCTGCTTTCCAGAAGGACAACACATCACCTGTACTGCTGCAGGGAGCAATTCCTTCTTAGGTGTAGGACCCTGCACTTCTCTTGTTGGACTTCATGAAGCTGCCCTCCAGCCAACTATCCAGCCTGTCAAGGTCTCCCTGAATATCAGCAGAGCCTGGTGGTATGACAGCCATTCTTCCAAGTTTTGTGTCATCAGTAAACTCACTGAAGGTCCCCTCTGTCCCTTCAGCCAGGTCACTGAGGCAGGCATTGAACAAGAGTGGACCCAGTCATGAACATCAGAACTGCACCTTGTGGAGTTTTGCTCGGTGAGACCCATTGAAATCTGGATCCAGATCTGGGGCTACCAAAATCATACATCAAAAAGATGTAAGGCTACAATGTTCTTTCTGTCCAGACACATTTGATCCTTGCTCTAGGCTGGGGTGGGTGTTTGTGGAATCCTTCAGTGAGACATTTGTACACAGTCAAAATTTAGGGGCACTGCTGAGACAAAGCAGTTTGTTTGTAATCTGACTTCCTTTCATGAGGGCTATGATTTAGAGATGTTTCCAAAAGCAGAAGGACTCCATGCCATTATTTAAAAAGCTGGGCTGCTCACAGTTATTTATAAACACCAATGCAACAGAAACTTCAGGCAGAAAGATACTATTTGTCACAGAAATCAGCAGGAAAATAAGAGATCTGTCTGAAGTGGCAACAAAAGGAGAGTAAATTGATGCAGAATCAAATCTAGATTGAACAAACAGTATTTTCCTCATTGGAAATCCACCTACAAAATGTAAAAGGAGTAGAAATAAACAATCCCATCATCCCCAAATATTTTTTTTTTTTTTGGAACCAGTCAAACCATGCAAAAAAAAAAAAAAAACAACCAAACCCTAAAACTCACAATGGAGCAACTTCCATTTTAGATCAGTTTCTCCTCCTCTCGCATGGTCTATTTATTTTTATTGGTTTGTTTCTCATTAAATCCTTCAATTACTCTGCAGTGTAAAATGGTGAAATTATTGGCATGTGCCACTTTCATCATGTATTTGAGTTTGCTTATTACACTTGCAGAAAATGCTTGAATGGTATTAGGCTCTGCTGTGGATTGAGACAGAGTTAATAAATATTATTTGGTGTTTTTTTCCCTGAGAAGCGCTGCTTTTCTTGATTGTTTTTTACAGTTGGATTGGGAATATTGATTTATTCACCACTGTTACAATAATTGTATACAAGGAACAAAAAAAAAAAAATGTAGAGGTAACATTTCATCAGCTCAAACAGATTAATTAGTTGTAGTAGATTAGGCACAGTGTTACATAGAAAGATTTGCATTTAGAGGAAGAAAAAAGTTGTGGGTTTTTCTTGTTGTTGGGGTTTTTTTTAGTTCTTTTTTTTTAATCTTAAAAAAAGACAAGAGAATTTAATAGAGATGTGATACACTGAGCTGCTTGGCTTATTATTCAATCAGTGCTTCTGAATGAGTATTAAAGGGCAGCTTTAAACATTAACTCTTCTTCCTCAAAAAATAAAAAATGTGGTGTAATTGTTGAAGGCATGATATGGGGAAACTATAGAAATCACAGAATCACAGAATTATTTAGGTTGGAAAAGACATGACAGGGGTGGTGGAACTAGATGATCCTTAACATCTCTTCCAACCCAAACCATTCTAGGATTCCATTCTATGATTGTAGAATCATAGAATGGTTTGGGTTGGAAGAGACCTTAGAGATCATCTAGTTCCAGCCCCTCTGACACAGGCAGAGACACCTCCTACTACGCCAACCTTGAGCACCACCCTGGGCCACCTATTCCAGTGTCTCACCACCCTCACTCTAAAGAACTTCTTCCTAATATCCAATCTAAATCTTCCCTTCTTCCAGCTCAAAGCCATTGTCTCCCATCTTATCTCTACAAGGCCTTGTAAAAAGTCCTTCCTCAGCTTTCTTTTAGGTGCCCTTCAAGTACTGGAAGACTGCTCTAAGGTCTCCCCAGAGCCTTCTTTTCTCCAAGCTGAACTGCCCCAACTCCCTCACCCTCTTCCCACAGGGGAGGTGCTCCACTCCTCTGTTCATCTTTGTGTTTGTCTGGACTTGCTCCAACAGTTCCATGTCATTCTTGTGGTGGGGGCGCCAGAGCTGGACACCGTGCTCCAGGTGGGGTCTCACAAGAGCAGAGCAGAGTGACAGAACCACCTCCCTCATCCTGCTGGTCACACTTCTTTTGATGAATGATCACTCAGTCCAATCATCAATCTAACACCGCATGACCAAATCCCTCCTTTCCCTATCTGTGTAAAAAAAAGTGGACTTCTTGTTGCATCTTAGATTGTAAACTAAGGTATAATGGAAGCACAGACATTTAAAAATCCAAATTTCCCACCGTATTTTTCCACTTGAAAGCAAATATGTTGTTCCTGTTTTCCTCATTGCACACAGAGTTGAAGTGAAGCCAGGAAGAGGTAAATATCCGTGGGGTTTTTTTGTGTGAGTTTAGCTGAAAAGTATTCATGAAAGGTTATAAGAAAAAACAAGCATTTCAAAAGTGGCCTGATTGTTCAAGCTGGTGAAGGGTCTAGAGAACAGGTCTTATGAGGAGCTGCTGAGGGAACAGGGATAGTTTATCCTGGAGAAGAGGAGGCTGAGAGGAAACCTCAATGCTGTTTACAACTTCCTGAAAGGATATTGCAGTGAGGTGGGGGTTGGTCTCTTCTCTCTAGTTTCAGGTGACAGAATGAGAGGAAATGGCCTGAAATTGTGCTAGGGAAGGTTTATATTGGATATTGGAAAATGTCTTTTTGTGGAAACAGTGGTCAGGCATTAGAACAGGCTGCTCAGGGAGGTGATGGAGTCTTCATCCCTGGAGGTGTTCAAGAAACGTGTGGACATGGCACTTTGGGACGTAGTTTAATTGCAATGGTGGTGTTAGGTCAATGGTTGGACTCGATGATCTCAGAGGTCTTTTCCAACCAAAACAATTCTGAGATTCCTTATTTGAGCCTTTTCTGAGGGGAATTGAAATTTCCCAGTGCTCTGGACCACTGACACCACCAGGGTAATTAAACCATTTCCCCCAAGGTTTTCAAGTTTTAACATCCTTCTGTATGGAAATAGGGAAAGAAAAACAATTTTTTTTTATCACTCTCACATGCTATAGAAACCTACAGAGAGCTACACAATGGGCCTTGCCTGACATGCTGATTTTCTTTTTAAGCCATCTGTTAAATCATCCTGCCTTGCAACATACTAGACATTATAAATGCCCCTAATTTTTCAAAGCAGTGCACAAGGATTCAGCTGCTTGACTTCCAGTTTCTGCCGTGCTATCCCACCCCAGCCATTCAGAGACGTTAAACACACAGAGCCAGTTTCACAGCTGGGATAATGCTGCCTTTTTCTCTCTCTCTTTTTTTTTTTTTTTTTTTTTTTTTGGCAGCTTGGCAATGCAGAGCATCTTTCAATCTGGTTTAAAGGGCCACTGGAGGGATGCTCCACTGTTGCAACATCCTTGAGCGGCACCGAAATACCATGGGGACCCCTCCTGGTTCCTACTCTGGCCCCCTCTTTGCAACCCTGATATCCACACAACTCCTGGATCACTTGGTCCTCATTGTCCAGGTCCCAGAACACTTGATCCCTTGATCTCTTAGTCCCCATTGTCCCAGGCATGTGGCTGCTCTGGAAATTGGGGCAGTGAGTTCCTTCTCTTGCTTTCTGAGGGCACCCTGGGGTGTGTTCATCTCAGTCTAGAAGGAAAACCAAAATCTGTTAAATTGTGTTTGCAGCCTGTGCCAGGGGCAGAATTGCAGATCTAGCCCTTGGGACTGATTCTGGGGATGGGTGAGAATTGTCCCACAGGGCTGCATACATTGCTGAATCCCAGAATCCCAGCATAGTGGGGGTTAAAAGGGAGCTCTGGGGATCATCTAGGCCAACCCCTTTTCTACAGCAGGTTTATCCAGAGCAGGTTGTCCAGGACTGAGTCCAGGCGTGCTTGGAATCTCTTAGAGAAGTAAATTCCACAACCTCTCTAGGCAACCTGTTCCAAAGATCCACATCCTCAAAGGGAAGAAATTTGTTCCCAGGGAAAGAAGCTGCAGTGTGGGAAAGATGCTTGAGGCAGCCTGTGTCCCATAACGCTGGGAGCAGGAGCACAGTGTAAGCCCTTCCCACTCCAGTGAGAGACATGTTTTAGTGGAGGACTTGGTAGTGCTGGGTTAATGGTGGGATTCGATCTGAAAGGTCTCTCCCAACCAAAACAATTCTATGATTCGATGCTCAGGGGAGAAGATGCCCTCAGAACCTCCCTCTCCAGTTGGCAGGTACTGCTTTGGAATGAAGTAGCACAGCTTAATCCTCAGAAGGGGTGCAGCCTTGGAGCACAGATTAATGTCCCTGCCAATACTGAGGGACATTAAAAAGAAAAAAAAAAAAAGTCAAGGAAAGTTATTCTTTAGATATAAATCTAATAAAATACTTTCAATGACTTCCAGCTCGAACAAAAGATCAGATCAGATCGAATCAGACAGCACAAGCCTAGTGAGGAGTATCTGACAGAATCAGGGCTGCTCAGCCTGGAGAAAAGGAGGCATGGTGCTGAGGGACACGATTTGGTGGTGACCTGGCAGTGCTGGATTAATGGTGACCTCAAAGGTTTCTTCCAACCAAAATGATTCTATCATTCCATGAAAGAAAATGAGAAATTATTCTCACCTCCTCTTCCTCATGAAGGATTTACAAACTTATGCCAAAAGTTTGCTGCATCCTACTGTATTTAACCTTCAGATGCGTCTTTCAACTGCACAAGGAACAAAATATTCCAGCTGCTATGAAAGATAATCATTAAGGTGATCTAACTCCAAAGATCAATAACATCTCTACAGGACCCTTCCAGGTTTTCTGTGATATCTCCTGTCTCATTAAAAATCATATTAAAAGATCCTGTTCAGGTAAAGGGGGATTTCATAAGTTCTTCAACATTATGGAGGAAGATTTATCTTTTTTTTTTTTAAATCTGAACAATACTCAGATGAAAGAACTGCATAATAATGAAGAGGTTAATATGTGTTTATATATATTTGGGCAGTTAATATCACTAATTATAGTAACTGGGAAATTACTGTTCTTTAAAGATGAACATTTCAGAAGATAAATCTATCTATATTTATGGAAAAAATAGTTTACCATATTTTTATATATATTGAATTACGTGTGTATTTTTAACCATTTATTTGACAAAAAAAATAAAAAATCCTGCAGTTAGGAAGGAATGTTCCTTGTGTCCTTTTCCTACTTGACCCAAACTGAGCTCTTTTGATCTCTGTGGGGGGTTTGAAAATGCAACCAAGGTCATGCATGGTCTTATAGATGATCCACAGCATTTCTTACACTTCTGCATCAAATCCTCTTCACAGAGGAGATATTCTCAATGCTGATCAATAGCTAAAGTGTGGGGGACAAGAGGATGGGTCCAGGCTGTTTACAGTGGTGCCCAGCAACATGAGAAGGGGCAACAGTTACAGAAGAGAACACAGGAGATTCCGTTTGAACATGAGGGGAAACTTTTTTTGCTGTGAGGGTGCTGGAGCCCTGAAACAGGCTGTGCAGAGAGGTTGTGGAGTCTCCTTCTCTGGAGAGATTCCAAACCCACCTGGACATTGTGATCCTGGGCAAGCTGCTGCAGGTGACCCTGCTTTAGCAGAGGGGTGTGGACTGGATGATCTCCAGAGATCCCTTTCAACAGCCACCATGGTGGGATACTGTAACCCAGGAAATACAGTTGTAAGATCTTCCTCCGCAGGGTATTGAACTGGATAGGAGATTGTACTTCAAATTGCTATTATTTTCTGTAACATGGCCAGGTTGCTGCACATCTCAGGTCTGTTGTTGTTTTCCATATCAAATAACCTGATGCAGTCTGGGACGGTAGGTTGACCCAGAGAAGTTTGCTTCAAGACATTTATTTTTCATTAAAATAGATATTAATAACCCCATGTATCAGCACAGGTTGGGGGCTGATCTGTTGCAAGAGCAGCTCTGGGGAAAAGGACCTCGGAGTCCCAGTAGACAACAGGATGACCATGAGCCTGCAATGTGCTCTTGTGGTCAGGAAGGTCAATGGCATCCTGGGTTGCATCGAGAAGAGTGTGGCAGTCAGGTTGAGAGAGGCTATCTTGCCTCCCTGTGTGCCCTGTTGAGGCCACAGCTGGACTGCTGGGTCCAGTTCTGGGCTCCTCGGTTCAAGAAGGAGAGGGTCTTGGTGGAGGTGGTGCAGAAAAGGGCTGCAAAGACGATTAGGGGACTGTAACATCTCTCTTACAAGGAAAGACTGAGGGTATTGGGTCTTTTTAGTCTAGAAAAGAGAAGACTGAGGGGGATCTCATACATGCTTATAAATACTTGAAGGGTAGGTGTCAGATGGATGGGTCCAGTCTTTTTTCAGTAGTGACAGGAAAAGGTGTAGCAGGCACAAACATGAACATAATAAAATTCCATTTAAACAGGAGGAGAAACTTCTTTAATGTAAGGGTAATGGAGCCCTGGAATAGCCTGGTGCCTGCCAGAGAGGTGGTGAAGTTTCAGTCTCTGGAGACATTCCAAACCAACCTGAATATGTTCATATGTGACCTTCTTTAGGTGAACCTGCCTTGGCAGGGGAGTTGGACTAGATGATCTCCAGAGATCCCTTCCAAACCCTACCATTCTCTGATATTGTGATAATGAAAAAGAGCAATGAGAAAAACATAGATGAGCTCAAAAAAAGCAGGGAAAGCCAAATCCTGCATCTGAGGGTTGGAAAAAGCACCTGTCATAATAATTTCTTCTTTTATTATCTGTGAGAGTCACTGCTGAAAAAATAGTTAAAATATAAATAGTATCAAGACAAAGGAGTCTACAGCTCTGAAACACTCAGCAAGAAGATTTGCTTTCAAAATCAATGACATTTTTACCTAATCACTTTTCAAACAAGATTCCAGTTTTGATTAAATTTTGAGCATGGACACAAGCCTCTCACTGCTTCTCAAGCTAATCGAGTGTTACAACAGAGACACAGGAAAATATTGTATTTCATTTCTACATCTTCTTTGTCCCTGACACAGCTAGAAAATTTCTGCTCTTTCAGCCTTACAACCTACGCAGCCTTTGGATGTCTTTGCACCTGTGAAGGTGTTTACTCAGCTATGAACACGATTCTGACATGCAATAACAGTTGCCTCTCAAAAAAGCATCTGGAAAACCAGAGGTAGTGGTGAGTCAGACAGTGGTGGAATTTGGAAAAGCTGTTAATAATAAGAACTCTTTTGTTGTTGTTGTTGTTATTGTTCCCCTGTTCAAGAAATCAGAAAGAAAAAAAAAAAAAGTAAAAAGCTCAACCTGTTTAACACCAGATTTTTCTGAGCAATTGAAATACATGTCCCAGCAATTTAGATGAGAAAAAAAATCTTTATTTTAGTTTATTGACACTGTTTCCTTCCAGTAAATACACACTATGATTGATTTCAATCACAGAATCATAGATTTGTGTTCATTGGAACAGACCTCTAAGGTCATTGAGTCCAACCTTCAACTTAAGTCCAATCTTCAACTTAAGACCACATGGTCATTAAAACATGTGCCAAAGGTGTCCCAAAGTCAACACCTTCAGGGATGGTGATTCCACCACCTTCCTGGGCAACTTATTCCAATGCCTGACCAATGCACGAGCTCCATTTATAACAATTACAGAGCTGTGGCTATGCCAAATTGATACCTTTGTAACCACATACACCCCATCAGGCTGTGGTGCCATTCAGGGAGACCTGGAGAGGCTGGAGAGTTAGGGTAGAGGAACTTCATAAAGTTCAGCAAGGACAACTGTGGGGTCCTCCTGCCCCTGGGGAGGAATAGCACCCTGCACCAGTACAAGTGAGAGACTGACCTGCTGGGAAACAGTTCTATGGAGATGGACCTGGGAGGTCTGGTTGACCACAGGATGACCATGAGTGAGCAGTGTGCCCTTGATGCCAAGAAGGCAAGAGGCATCCTGAAATGCATTAAGAGGGGTGTGGCAAGCAGGTCGAGGGAGTTTCTCTTGCCCCTCTGCTCTGTGCTGCTGAGGCCTCACCTGGAGTATTATGTCCAATTCTGAGCTCCCCTGAGCTCCCCTTCTGAGTTGAAGAAAGACAGGGATTTACTGGAGAGTCCAGTGGAGGCTACAAAGGTGCTGGGGGGACTAGAGAATCTCTGTGAGGAGGAAAGGCTGAAAAACCTGGAGCTGTTTAGCCTGGAGAATCTAGAAATGAGAAGGAGATCTTAGGGGAAGAGAAATCTGAGAGCACTAGGGACAGGGCTCTGGTGTGGGTACTCCTCTGGGAAACCTCTGGAAACCTTCTGGGGAAAAGCTGCCTCTCTGAATCTGCTCCTTGTATCAAATGGTGGCTCCAGAGGGATGTCAGCAGTCTGCCTGACATGTCACTCTGCCTTTTTTTCTGGTTGGAAGGAAAAAAAAAAAACAAACAAGTAAACATTGGGGACAGAAGTTTGATGTCCGTCTGAAAGACCATCAAGCCAAGAACTAAAATAACACTGTAAATATTCACTTTATTTTTCATGTTTGTTGTTGTTGTTTCATGTTTGGAGACTGACTAAAAGGAGGAGAGAAGTGGGTACAAATCCTGCAAACTGGAGAAGGGATTGCTCTGAACGAGGGCTGAAGATGTCCAACAAACCCATCCCTGTTCCATCATTGTACAGGCAGCAATTTATGGAAATGTTGTGGCTGCCCACCTAAAAAGTTGCAGGAATTTATCTCCAGTGATATCCCTGTTGTGGAGCTGATCTGGACACAGGAGCTGCTCTCAAGGACAGGTAAGAAACACAAACATCAGGAACTGAGAAAATATTTCCATGTCCTGAACATTCAGGACTGAGCTGGGTAACTGAGACAGCAACACACGTGGTGGTAAACTCCTGCAGATGTGAGGTCATAGTGAATTCCCTTAAATTAACTGGGGAAAAAAAGAAAAAAAAAAAGAAAAAAAAAACCAAGGAATATCCAAAAAATTAAAAGGATAAGAAAAGACATTGGTTCCTAAAATAACTTTAAAGAGGATTTAAAAATACAGAGAGGAGTTTTGTCCAGCTGTGTGGGATAAAACTGTAAGTTCAGCAGAACAGAGCAAAGCTGATACAGAATAGTTTTAAATGTCTTTTCCCTCATAACTAGATTATTCAGTACAATGTCATTTGCTGCCACTGACATTTTCTTTAAAGTCATAAAGGCCTACATAGTAATAAAAGGGCTCAGAATAAAATTAGGAATATCATGTATAAATTATCTTTAACCTTAGCTTCATTTGGACTGTGACTTTTTAGACCTGATCAATTTTCATGAAACTATCCACATAAAACTGTGAAAAAATATTTGATCCTCAGCTCTCATAAAGCTCCTGTAACAAGCCTGGTACTTTGGTGACACTTAATAGTGCTGTTGGTGTCTGTCTCTGTGGGCAGTTCTATAAAACCAGGGATAATGTCTGAGATTTAGTGCAATTTCTTGGAGCATTGTTATGGAAAACATCTACCCAAGTCCGTTTGGCTTAGGTTATTTGGACATAGAACACATTTACCAAATTTCCTGCTTAGTTTGGAGAAGCTCATAGACAAATTTAGGTCTGTTTTTCTCCTCCCCATTTCTGAAAAAAAAAAAAAGAAGAAGAAAAATAAGAGAAAAAAAAAACAAGCTCCTGTGAGATTTTTAAAGTTAATTTTTCAGTGCAGTCCCTCTAACAGTCTTGAACTTGTGGTAGCAAAAGGCGATATCCTTGTATGCTCTGGATGGTGAATCATGAACCATGTCTGATACTTGAACCAAAATGTTTTGTGCTCACATTGCTCACATAGCTCTGTGTAGCTTTTTAAATCATAGAATCATTAAGGTTGGAAAAACCCTCTGAGATCATCATGTCCAAGCTTCCACCCAACATCTCCATGAGCAGTAGGCTATGTCCCGAAGTGCCACATCTACTCCTTTTTTGAACACCTCCATGATAGTGACTCCACCACCCTCCCTGGGCAGCATGTTTCAATGCCTGACCACTCTTCCAGGAAAGAAATTTTTCCTCATGTCCAATCTAGGAATCATAGAATCACAGAATGTTAGGGGTTGAAAGGAATCTCCAGAGATCATTGAGCCTAACTTCCCTGCCAAATCAGGATCACCCATGGCGTGTCACACAGGAACACATCCAGATGGGTCATGAAAGCCTCCAGAGAAGGAGACTCCACAACCCCTCTCAGCCACCTGCTCCAGTACTTCACCACCCTTTACAGTAACGAAGTCTTTCCTTGTGTTGAGGAGGAACTTCCTGTGCTCCTGATTGTATCCACTGCCCTGAATCCTATATGAAACATTTAAAGGGAGTTTGCAGAGCCCAGCCATTGTGGTTTTTCACTTCTGTGCAACAGCTTTGGATAGTGGGAATTGGACACCTAACTTCCTAAAAAGTTTTATGGGATTGCCTCAGGTTTTATGGCATAGGGAGGTTGGAGTTAATGGCTTGGACCCCCAAGGGTTGCACACCCTGTGTTTATTGGAAATCCTGCTGGGGAGGGGGTTTCTGGGATGGAGTTTGGAGACAGACAGGAGGTGTGAAAGGGGAGGTGTGTGGGAACTGGAGATCTTCAGCTTTTCATACCTTGAGCCAGTTTTCTCCTTCTGTGATGCTGCTCTGTCTCTCTGATATGCTGTGGAGTCAAGGATTCAAAATTGCATTTCCCGGTTTCCAGAGACCTCTCAAATTAATGGCAGAGATTTCCCATGGATGCTCTATTGTCCTGCCAAGTGGAGGATCACAGGGACCCTTACTCCAAAGTAGCAACCTTATTTAGTTTTCCCAGCTGAAAATCAGCCACTGTCCGAAGGCAATCCTCTGATTTTAGAGGAATACATCAAGAAGAATCATGAGCCTCTCTAAACATTGCAATGCAGATGCACATTTTTAAGGAAACCCTGCATCAGAGTAGCAGAATTATTGCAGCAGGATGAAATCTTTCATGGTTTATAGTATTGGTCCAGCAGCATTATAACCTCAACCACTCCAGAAGACTTTAAAATCCTTTTTTTCATAAAACATTGATGTAATTTTAGGTTTCTGTAGGACAGTTGCTAACTGTTGTGGTTTAAGCTACTCTTTGCATGTTGCAGTCATATTTATAGAGATTTAACTTGCAAAATGTTCAGCCTTTAAACAACCTCCCTGGCTGTGTAATAGGATGTTTCAGCCCAGTGAAATATTGCCTTGGCAAGTCTAACACTTTTTATTATGACCTTCCTTATTGCTGGCATTGTGTTGCTCAAAGTAGAACTGCAGGAGTAGATGAAACTCTTTCCAGCAATGTGGTATTTGGTCAGTTGTTATTTCCTTTTTTTTTTTTTAAATCTTCTCCTTTCCTTTTTTTTTTTTTTTTTTTTCTTCAGTGCTGGTGTTACCTTTAACAAATGTACTGTGCCTCTTAATGTGCACCCAGGGTCTTGTGAAAACAGTGTGAGAATGTGCTTATCCGTGGTAGTTTGGATGGAGTTTAGTGCTGTAGCACGAGCCAAGCGTTGTCCCAACTTCAGCAAGCGTTTGATTCCCGGTAGGATCCCAGGCAGGATGTTGGCATAGCTCTTGCAGGCACTTTGAGAAGCAGAGTGCTTACACGGTGGGTTTGGGGCATGGATGGCACCATTTGGGATGTGCATAAAGCTGTTTTACAAACGCTTTTGGGCAGCAAAGAGAACTGAGCAGAAAGAAGGTTTTTGGAGGCAGAGAAAATCACACACAAATACATGAGCCCGGCCAGCAGAGCTGATGATGTTCAAACAGGCTTAGGCTGTTGAATTTCATAAATTATCTCTGCTCAGAGTAAATATTTTATATATGCACATGCATAGAAAAAATTGGGGGATCTGAAAGAGACACGCCTTAATAAAAATGATTATTTTTATTTAGTCTCATTCCTTGGATGTTGAAGAGAACAGACCTTGAAGAAAATGCATCGTTTGCACTAAAGATCTCCCAACACATCTGACATTCTGGGTGTCTTCTCCCCGCCTGTTGTATACCAGAAGCACTGTGATCTTGGTAGCCTACAATAAAAGAAAAAGGGTAAAAAAACTCAGACGATGAGGGAGCCTAAGCTTCCACATTTTTCCTTTACCACAAGCAGGGTTTCAGAAATTAGAGTGTCCTCACTGGGCTTCTCATAGAGTAGAGGGTAAAAGATTTCAAAGGCAGTTTTAATGAAAGGGAAATACTGAAAGAAAGAACACAGAGAGCAGTGACACTATAGTTCTGCTAAATTTTACATTTAAACTAAGAGGCTAATCATAATTTATTCTGTCAAAGAAATGACCTATAAGTAAAGAAGACAAAATATGACTTGATGATTAAAGACTTTGTAAGAAATATTCTCTATAGTTATGTCAGTATCACATGTTACTCTATACGTAATCTAAAGCAGTGTTTGAAATTTCTCCTAATTATATTTGGAACCAGGACCACGACGTCCTTGGGGAAATGTTTAGTGCATTTCAGTGATGTGACAGCTTCCCTGCACTGCCACTTCTGATGGAACATCTGAGCTAACACCCCTTTTTAAATGCTTTCAGCTCTGGGAAGCAGGAGGGGTTGGATGAAGTCAGGTTTTTTACAGGTGACAGGGAATGATGAGCAGCAACTTTGTGGTGAAAGACCAGGAAGCTGCTGTCAGCATGGGTTTCCTTTCTGCTGTTCAAAAAAGTAATCCTTCAAAAGATTATGGGGCAGATTTGTTTATTTTCTCTCTCTGTTCCTGGAAACATTACAGGTCAGTTTGCTTGGGGTTCTGAGCAATCTGTTGTAGTTGCTGAAGTCCCTGCTGGCTGCAGGGGAATTGGACTAGATAACCTTTAAAGGTCCATTCCAACCTAAAGCATTCCATGATTCTATGATTCTCACTGCAACTACCTGAAAGGATGTGGTAGCGAGGGGAGGAGTCAGTCTCTTCTCCCTGGTATCAAGTGATAGGACAAAGGGAAATGGCTTCAATTTGTGCTAGAGGAGATATAGACTGAATGTGAGGAAAAATTTCTTCACTAGAAGAGTGGTCAGGCATTGGAATAGGTTGCTCAGTGAAGTGGTGGAGTCACCATCCTTGGAAGTGTTCAAGAAAATTGTAGCCACGGCATTTTTGGACATGGTCTTGGGGCCATGGTGGTGTTGTGATGAAGATTGGACTTGATGGTCTTTTCCAAACTTAAAGATTCAATTATTCTATTCTCTGGTTCTATGATTTTATGATTCTATGACTGCATGATTCTAGGATTTTTCTACTTGCAGTCTTGCTCATTGGCAGATAATTTTTTTATGATAGCCTCAGGGCAACAAAAAAGTCCAGTTCTTAGAGCAACATGAATAGTGTTTTGTGGGTACAGTGGCTTTACCACTCCAAAACAGATTCCTAGTGTGTTCATAGCTTAATAAAGAGACATGATGTTCAAGTACTTACAAGGTTTTCCAGAAGTTGGAGGATATCCTGATTAGGGAAAGATGAAAAGGGGAAAATTACCTCTTTGATCTACATAGCAGTTCCTTCTTCAGCAGTGCCACATAAATTTGCCAGTTATATCCCAGAAAAAATTAGATTGTGTTGATGATGAATAATCTGATTGAAATGAGAAAGGAGAAAATAAAGCTGAATCCTAACTTGGTGTTTGTGTGAATGGTTGAGGTCTATTCCAGCTGAAAGGAAACAAACTCTTGTTTTTTACATTAAAGGACTAAAATCACTCAGAGGTGTTGCCCAATAACAGATTCCTTCAAATTCAGTATGCAATATCAAATTATTTTGTCCCTCTGCATAAATGAAAGGGACATGTATATGGAGTTGCTTTTTACTTATTAAAACAATTAGGAAGAGAATCATTCTGGCCCATTGATGTTCTTGCAGGATGGTGTAACATCTTTTTTATTTGTTGGGGTTTTTTAATTCTCTTTGTACAGAGAATGAGAATACAAATACAAAAAATTAAAAAGCTCCCAAAACATGGAAGTAATGAAAAATGCATTTTCAAGCAAATTAATTTAACTTACCTCAATTCAATGTAGGGTGATTTGCCACTATGGGACAACAGAACTAACCTATAGATGCTTTAGATTTTTCTTGCCCATGCCCTTTCCACTGAAGTCACTGGAATGCTCCCACTGATTTCACAAGAAGAAAAGTATGATGAGAAGGCTCAGCTGGCTGAACACATCAGAAAAGCTTGTGAATGAGAGTGGATTTGGACTCTCGTACATCCTGAGCTAGAGAAATCTGCACAGAGTTAGTAACACCCTTCATATTTATTTTGTGTTCTCCCACATTTTAACTCTTCATTCTGCAGGACATACCATGCTCCCACTCTGCTCCTGACTTCCCCTCTTGCTCTGGTGATATCCAACTTTCTATCAGGCTCCAAAACCCTCAAATGCAACCTCATGTTAGAATTGCAAACTCATAGAATCACTTTGGTTGGAAAAGACCTTCAAGATCATTGGTGAAGTAGGTATTGGAGATATACCCGGGAGGATCAGGTTCTTCCTGAGAAGATTGACCTAACTTTAGCTGGCTCTGCAGGCACTGTATTTACTTTGAATCTATTTTTATTTAGTTTGGGGGGAGTTCTTTGTTTCTTTTATTTTTTTTTCTTTTGTCTTAAACAGCCACTTACTCTTCTTCTCCAAAATTCAAACCCATAAAACCTGGATGCTTTCCCCACTCCTTAATATCTCACATTTGAAATGTGCAAAGAGCAGCTGTTCCAAAGAGAATATAATTGTTTTACTCTATGCCAATGGATTCCCTCGGTTTATTGGTATCAAATTTTCAGCAGGTCCATTCCTGCAATTCTAAAACCAAAATCAACACTTTGGGCTCATTACTCAAAAAAAATCATTATTTATTTTTTTCCCCATACATAATACATAAAAATGTTGCATAAATTTACATATCAAGAAGAATCTTGATTGCAAAAAAAAAAAAAAAAAAAAAAAGAAGTTACCCATCCTCTTGTTATCCTAAGATTGTTGTTGCTACAAAACCATGGGAGGTACATATGCAGAAGTTATGGTTGCCGAGCAACTATAACAGCACAATTTAAAGCCTAAGTGTTGCAGAGTTAAGGAGAGAAAAAAAATACAAAAAAGAGCATTGGCAACATCAACAATCACCATGTTATTGCTCTTCCCCAGTAAGAGAATTATATCCCGTAATGAAAATTATTCAATATAAAGGTCTCTGATATTGTATTAATTTCCTAAAATGTGTTTGACTTGAATTTACTCTCAGTTTCTCAATACTCCCCAGGATCATTATAATATCATCACTGGAAGTCAACTATTTGAGCATTATAAAAAGATTTTGCAAAGAGGATGGAAAGCATTAAGGATTGCAAAGTTATCTCCCATTTATATTGTTTCCAGATTTGAACAGAAGGAAATCCAGCCTATATTGCAGGAGGCAATGTGCCAGCAGAGGAAAATGGGGCTCTGATTTTCTTGTTGAGCACTATGCTGCTCTTTGAGACTTGGATTTTGCTTTTTTTGGACAGTATTTTGGGTACAGAACTGGGAGCTCCTTGTATGAGGAGGGTAAATTACAGAATCACAGAATGATAGGGATTGGAAGGGACCTCTGAAGATCAGCAGGTTCAACACCCCTGCCAGAGCAGGATCTCCTACATCAGGTCACATGAGAATGAGTTTAGGTGGGCCTTGAAATTCTCCAGAGGCTGAGACTCTACCACCTCTCTGGGCAGCCTGTTCCAGTGCTCTGCCCCCCGCAGTTTCTTTTCATGTTTAGATGGAACTTCCTGTGTTCAAGTTCATGTCCACCACCTCTTGTTCTCTCACTGGGGACCAATAAGAAGAGTCTGGGTCTATCTTCCTGACACCCACCCCTTAGATAATTGTAGGCATAAATAAGATTCCCCCCAGCCTCACTTTCAAGCTAAACAGCCCCTACTCTCTCAACCTTTCCTCATGTTAGGTATTCCAGTCCAGACGTTCTTAGTGGTCCTGAACTGGACTCTCTCCACTAGTTCTTTGTCCTTGAGCTGGGGTGCCCAGAACTGGACACAATACTTCAGGTGAGACCTCACTAGTGCAGAGTAGGTGGGGAGGAAACCTCCCTCGACCTAATGGCCACACTCCTCTTAATTCATCTCAGGTGCCATTGGCCTTCTTGGACAGGAGGACACACTGCTGGCTCATGACCATCCTGTTGTCTACCAGCACTTTCAGGTTCTTTTCCTCAGAGACCTTTTGCTCAGGTCAGCTATGAGGCTTTTCAATTGAGATGAACCTATCCAACTAGACTGAGCTGGGACCACTCATGTAGCATTGTTTTATATGATGAATCATTTTAAAATTGAATGTGATTAAATCAAATTATGTATTTACTCTGTACAGCAGGGAAAAAGCGAACTTGAAAAATTAAGGCTTCAGCCTCATGTATACAGAGTTCTTCCATGGGAATTATCTCAGGAGGTTTGATTGAATCTATAAACCTTGAGCAAAATCCTCCTTTTTCCTGGGAGGCAGGACATGGTCTGTGATACACAGCCCTGTGGTAATCCCCTGGTGGGACTAGGTTTTCCCATGGGGAGGATCTACTCATGGGTGCTGCAGAGTGATGAGGACTGGAAAATGTGTGAGTGGTGGCTGCTATAGGAGCACCCCAAGCCATTTGGGGCACCTTCACAGAATCCTAGAATGGTTTGGGTGGGAAGGGACCTCAAAAGCTCATCTAGTTCAGCCCCTTTGCAGTGAGCAGAGGCATCTTCAACTAGAGCAGGTTGTTCAGAGCCCCAAACAACCTGACCATGAATGTTTTAAGGGGTGGGACATCTATCACCTACTACCTTTCAGCGATGGTGCATTTGCTACTTTCCACCTTTCTGACTTGCCTGAAATGGCATCTGGAGGAAGATGAAAGATCTCCCCTCATGAGGTCTCACAGTTGTCAACTGGTGATTGCAGGACAAGTTGGATGCTCACCCTTCACAAGAGCCAACATGAAATCCCTCCTACACCTCCATGAGATACTATCGTAACAGAGGTCTTTATGGTGCAGGACAAGTCCAGGAGGGTGCTATCCCCAATGTATGTCCCTCCTGGAGAGACATGTCAGTCAAGATTTAAAAAGATGAAGAAGGAAGGACATTCTGCAATGTCAAGGAAGGGAGTGTTGGTCAAGAAAATTGCACTAGATATTTTTTTTAGAGCTACAACTTTGTATAGCCAAGGTTATTTGCATGTGAAGCACTCATAAAGGCTTTCTTCTACTCCCCACTGTATCCATGTTCTAGTACATTATATATGTCTATAAACATCAGTGTCTCAGCTCGTTCTTAATAAGGGTGGTAATTATTGCAGGTTAAATATCAGTCTGATGCAGCTCTTCAGACATAAAACTTCATCTCATTTGTGCCATCATCATTCAGTATTCAGTGACCACACACAGTTCATGTGTATCATCAACAGCATCATGCTGTTCTCATGCAGGTAATTTAGGTAACTATGCAATGGGAGTGGAAGATCTGCACATATTGACCCGGGCTGGTGCCACATCTTTGTTACAACCTGGGACCTGTTTGGCTTGTTTCACCTGTTGTTGTGAAAAGCTGGACAGATGCCACTGTGTTTTCTTAACTCACACAATGTGGTTGTATCTAAAGGGACCTGACTTGATTTAGGATGCACCTCCAACTCCAGCAACCTCAAAGTTTGGCCAGCTCTTGTTTCAACCCCAGTAGTAGCTCATATTTCTGCAGTTTGCCAAGCCTGTCTATGAAATGAAAACACAAGCTTTAAAACATCTGGAACTGAAGTATTTTTACCTCAGATTTATGTATTGAATATTTCATCTTGGGGCAGAGAAATGAACTGGAGATCCTCTCCAGCACCATAAGCATTTGAATCAATCTATAGTATCTATCCTTATCCTTGACTAAAGAAGAAAATAATTTTCTTCTTCATCTTCTTCTCCTGCTTGTGGCCAGGAGAATTATTTTTTATCCTCTCATGACAACATGCTGCTGCCCAAGGTTTCTTTCAGAGGACCTTTGCAAGAAGAGAGAGTTGTCTTTGCTCTTAACCATGAATCTAACATGAATGTTGCTCATAGAAGCTGAGGAGGCTTTTGCCCTTGCTGTTGTGTGTTCCTTGTGGCTGGGACCAAGAGGCTGCCGGGTCTTACTGCCGTGGGTGCCTAGGATCCTGGACATGCCATGGCACACTTGAAAAAATCTAGACAAACCCCAAAGTAATAGCCCAAATAAAACCAGGAATCACTATAGAGGGAAATTAGAGAAGGTAGTCACAGTATTAGGAGACAGTCAAGATAAAAAGAATAGAGAGGACTGTAGATGTCTTAACTGGGGATGTCAATCTGAAACACCTGGATTATGCTGATCACGTTATGGCAGCTCCACAGAGAAAGACCCCTGGGAGTCATGGGAATCAAGATCACCATGAGCCAGGAATGTGTCCTTGTGGCCAAGAAAGTCAGTGGCCTCCTAGGATGCATTAAGAATAGTACGACTAGCAGGTCACACTGCCCCTCTACTCTGCCCTGGTGAAGCCAGATCTGGAGTATTGTGTCCAGTTCTGGGCTCCCCAGTTCATGAGAGATAGGAAATTACCGGAAAGAGAGAAACAGGAGCTATGAGGATGCTGAGGGTACTGGAACATCTCTGTGAAAAGGAAAGGCTGAGAGACCTGGGGCTGTTGAGTCTGGAGAAGAGCAGCCTGAGAGGGGATCTTCTCAATGCTCAACAAGAGCTGAAGGATCTGTAGGGGTCAAGAGAATGGGGCTAGACTCTTGTCAGTGGCGCCCAGTGACAGGACAAGGGGCAAAGGGCACAAACTGGAACCCAGAAGTTTCCATCTGAACAAGAGAAGAATATTCTTGGCTCTGTGGGTGCTGGAGTCCTGTAGCAGTCTGCCCAGAGAGGTTGTGAAGTCTTGTTCTTCAGAGAGATTCCAAAACCACCTAGCCATTATGATCCTGGGAAACTGCTCTGGGTGAACGTGCTTTAGCAGGGTGGTTGGACTGAACGATCTCCAGAGGCTCCTTGAAATCCCCACCACGCTGGGATTCTGGGATTCTGTGGAAAACCCACATTCCTGCCAATTCTTGTCAGGTTTCTTAATATTTTCCAGGCAGAGTCTTTAAATCTGATGTTAGTGTTAGACTATGAGATATTCACTTATGTGTGTGGAGTTTTTCGGTTTTTTTTTTTCCTTTTCTTTTATATTGCTGAACTATTTGGCTTCTCTGTTAGGGCCAATATAAGGGTTAATTAGGTAATTTTTATTTGGGTTGCAAATCCCCAGTGCCTAATCCTAATTATTCAGAATTAACACCTACTATAAAAAGTCTATTCCATATTTTTTTTTCTTGGTTAGATGGCAAACACAGTTTTGCAAGAAAAATATGTTTCTAATAATACAATATCATTTTTGTACTTTAGTATAATAATTACTTTAGCCCTAATTTGCTCCTAATATCTAATTTTCGTAAATGAAGCATCATCGAAATATTTAATTGCAGAGAGACAGATATTTCAGAGCAGGTGTTTGAGGAGCTGGTAGGTGTCCATGACATGTTGGCAGCTGTGCTGCTCTATAACTGGGAGGCTGGGAGGTTTTGGAGATGGAGCAGTAGATAGCTGTGGGGTTTGCAGGAGAGGGTGAAGCTCACAAGTGGGTCACTGCCAGACTCTTCAGTTCTCTCAGGCAGGTCTTCACTTTCCATTATGATTAGAGAAGGTTAAGGTCTCTTTTTGCATGATGCTCAAAAAATGATCTCAGGCTCTCATGAAATATAATCACAGGATCACAGAACAGTAACAGTTAGAAGGGACTTTTGGAGATCATTTTCTCCAATCTTTCTGATTCACCGAGAGCAGGTTGCCCAGGACCATGTCCAGGTGGGTCTGGAATCTGCCCAAAGAATGAGACTCTGTAACTGCTCTGGGCAGCCTGCTCCAGGAGTTCAGCACCCTCACACCAAAGAATATTTTCCTCATGGAACTTCTAATTACTTGCACATGGTGTGGTTTCTACCACAATTTTCAGTTAACGCGATGTAGTTTTCTTTCCTTTTAGGCTTCTGATTTGCAGGCATGCTTGTATCCACACCCAGTGACCTTCTTCAATGCCTGCATTTCAAAGCTCTTAGGAAGACCTGAGTAAGAACCAGGTCCTCCATCAAGGATGCTCAACATCCCACCCCAGCAATGAGGGCTGTTGCAGAGGTCAGGCACGACTGCTCTGGCTCTGTTACCTTCTGTGTTTCCAAAGTTTAAAGCAGGGTAATCTGTGGGAAAACAAGTAGAATAAAACATGTGAAATAATGCCTCAGACAGGCTGCCAATATCATGTGCAAAGTTCACTTGATGGCTCAGGAACAAGGTTTCTGATGGCAGGAGATGTTCTTTGTGGGCTGGTAAGGATGATTTCTCTTGGTAGTGCATTGCATAGGAAGCAGCTACTCGCCAAATGGAGCCCAGGACCAAATCCTTTGTTAGAATTCCCTTTAGATGTAAGCAGGGATATAGGACCTAAGGATATGGCTGTAAATAACCTCAGTACAAGAAAATACAAGACGTTCAAGTTGCACCCCCTGTTACAACTCCCATCAGGTGATGGATGTACCACCAGCCTACCCTGGATCCTGAGCAGCAACAACTCTGTGGTGTTCAGCTGATTTGAGATGTTTGGCAGTTTTTAAATCACACAGAATCCCAGCATAGCAGAGGTTAGAAGGGACCCCTGGAGATCATCTAGTCCAACCTCCCTGTTAAAGCAGGGTCACCCACAGCAGTTTGCCCAAGATCTCAATGTTCAGGCAGGTCTGGAGTTTCTCCAGAGAAGTAGACTTCTGATGCCAGAATATAAACTCTGATGCGGGGGGGATTTTTCTGAATTTGGAGTCAGTGAGAAGCTAATAAATATTCTTTGGGGCTAGATATATTCCTAATATACTGGAAAACATACTGGAGATGTAGGTACCTTTTCTTTTTTCCCTTAATTTTGTCCTGTCTTTTCAATTCCTTTCATAGTTTTAATGAAGCATCACCCTAACACCTACATCTTGCCCCTAACACTGTTTCCCATAGGGGAACCACAGAATCATAGAATTGTTTCAGCTGGAAAAGACCTCTAAAATTATTGAGTGAAACCATCAACCTAAGACCACCATGGCCATTAATCCATGTCCCAAAGTGCCTTGTCCACATGTTTAATGAACATCTCCAAGGACACTGACTCCAACACCTCCTTGGGAAAGTTTTCCATGTCCTTCCACACAAAGAAGGAGAGCAAGTGTGTGTGTGTGAGAGAGAAAAGCAAAGAATTGGCCTGGGTTCAAGAAATTATTTATGCTTTTAGATAGCTGTGTGTAAGATGATTTGGTTTATGTATTTCCTTAGAAACAAAAAGAGAAAATGACATTAAAAGGATCATAGAATCATGGAATTGTTTGGCTGGAACAGACCTCCATGATCATCAAGTCCAGCCTTCAATCTAAGACCATCATGGCCATTAAACCATGTACCTAAGTGTCATATCCACACGTTTCTTGAACACCTCCAGGGATGGTGACTCCACCACCTCCCTGGGCAATCTGTTCCAATGCCTGACCAATGATGTTGAAAGGAAGTTATTTAGTTTGCCTAGGCAAGATCTGTACTTTAAGGAATGCCAGATTTATGGTTACATACAGTTGCAACCTTATTTCTGCTCCCCTAAGCACACGCATTACAATGCAATATTTAACGTCATAATCAGGTAATATTTTCCTGTTCCTTCTCTTTTAATATTTGAAGTCTGATACCTAAGCAAGCAGGAAGAATTGGGATTGTGTGGGCAATTGTCAAAATGGCATTTCTTAACTTTCAAATAGTTGGCTTTGCAACTGAAATAACTTTCTTCAAATGTAATCCTTTTTTTTTTTTAATATATGTAATTATATACATCCAGTGCTGAATGTTAGAAAGCAGCAGGGATTACTGACAAGTTTTTGGAAACTCCTTAATTTCCTTCTAGCAAAGAACAAGAGACATTGTGTTCTTTTCTCTAGATTTCCCAATGAATTCACCCAGTTTTAAAAAAAATGTTTTAAAACAGATACAGCTCTGTACAAACAACCAGGAAAAAAACAAAAATCCAAACAAACAACAAAAAAACCCTGAAACTGGGTCAGGAAATATTGTAAATAATTATTCTTGCATATTTGAATTTTTTAAATCATTAAACACATAGACATTGTTGTACTTTGTTGGAGCAGTAAGTTTAATGCAGAAGAAATTGGGCTTTAATGAACATATGCTGACATGGCCTCACAATCTTGCTTCATCTCCCCTATTAACTTCCTCTGCACCCAGGAAACCTTTGGCTCGCTGCCTAAATAATAGAAGAATAATTAGACTGGTAATTGAAGAATGCCAAGTCAAACTTCTAAGGAACTTATCTTTTACAACCACTTGGCAGCATGTTTTCTACACTGCCTGACGTAGTTCTGGAAGAATCCTTTTTGCATGTATTGAAGAAAAATTAGTGGGTCAAGTTATGTCTTATAAAATAGGAATAAATATGTATCTTTAAAAAATGTTTGATGAAAGTGTGAAAAAACATAATTTATCCTTTCCTACATTCACTCAATGCCCTTTGGCCAACCCTGCTGTACCCCTTAAGCAGGGCTGGGTATGTAATCTAGGATTTTCATACATCTCTCAAGTGTCTGCATTCCAGTGTTATAAGGCTGGAATCCTAGAATCCCAGAACGATTTTGGTAGGAAGAGAACTTCCAGATCATCAAGTCCAACTGTTCACCCAGCACTGCCAGGTCACCAGTAAATTCTCTCCCTCAGCAGCACATCTGCATTTCTTTGAAAGCCCTCCAGGGATGAGGATTCCATCACTGCCCTGGGCAGTGACAACTGTTTTGGGGAAGAAATTGTTTCTCACATCCAACCTGAACCTCCCCTGGAGCAACTTGAGGCCATTTCCTCCTGTTCTGTCGCTTGTTACTAGGAAGAGACTGATACCCACCTGGCTCCAAACTCCTTTCAGGGAGTAGAGAGCCAGAAGGTCTTCCCTTTACCTGTTTTTCTCCAGGCTGAACAACCCCAGTTCCCTCAGCTGCTCCTCACCAGACCTGTTCTCCAGATCCTTCACCAGCTTTGTTGTCCTTCTTTGGACCTGCTCCAGCACTTCAGTGTCCTTTTTGGAGTGAGTGGCACAAAAGTGAACCCAGTATTCAAGGTATGGCCTCAGCAGTGCTGAGTACAGGGGGACGATCACTTCCCTAGTCCTGCTGACCTCACCATTTCAGTAGCTATCACTGATTTTCAATCTTTTAGCTGGCTTCATGCAGAAGATCCTCCATGTTGCTCAGATGCTGAAGTCAGGAGCCTTTTTATTTAAGGAAACATATCTAGCATTGCCTGCTGTGAAGAGGAGATGTGTGTGAGGTTTTTTCCATAATGTCACTTCATCTTTCAATAATATTAAGATGTGGATCCATATTCCAAGTGTTTAGTGTCATGGGAAATGAAGCAGAATATATTTTGTTGGCAATTTCTATAGCAGTGAAGTGAAGGGGTGTGTGTGTGTGTGTGTGTGTGTGATTCCAGCCACTTACTAGTTTCAGGTACTACTTCTATATTTAAATTTCTTCCCAGTTACCTCAGCATAATTAATAAATCATAACACTCCATATTTCCAGGGAAATCTAGACAGCTATACCACACATCACTCCTTTCTTTAGCATGCCGTAGAAGTCCCTCCTCCACACTATCTATTCTGTTGTTGCAATTAAAGTCTGCATCAGGAAATGCCATGTTTCAAACCCAGGTTTACTGCAAGCTTGACAGACTCCCACAGCTTCCTTCTTCAGAGCTTATTTCCATCCAAAACACTTTGTGAAACCAGCAGCTTGTTTTCATAAAGACCAATTTGTGAGGAGGATGCTGATAAATACATTACTGAGGTCATACTGGGTGTGGTGATATGGGAGATATTTGTTTCAGTTGTATGAGATTCCGTGGATATGACCTGGAA
Source organism: Indicator indicator (assembly GCF_027791375.1). Lineage (NCBI taxonomy): Eukaryota > Metazoa > Chordata > Aves > Piciformes > Indicatoridae > Indicator > Indicator indicator. The sequence goes on along the minus strand of NC_072016.1, from coordinate 33,794,621 downwards.
GTATTGGGTGAATGGACTGATGCCGTGTTTTTAAAGATCTCTTCCAAGCAGAACAATTCTGTGATTCTTTGACTATGTGATTCTTTTACTCTATGATTCTATAGCATGTTCTATGCTGCCAAGATGAATATCATAGAATCACAGAATGCACTGGGTTGGAAGAGACCTTTGAAGATCGTCTCATCCAACACCCTCACTAACACAGGTACATCTAGGTCTAGGTCAGGTTGCTCAGGGCCCCATCAGGTTTGACCTTTAATGTCTCCATGGATGGCATCTCTACCTCACATCTACCACACATGGCAACATGTTCAAGTATTTCACGATTCTCATAGTAAAGAACTTCCTCCTCAGGTCTAACCTAAATATACCCTGCTTCCGTTTCAAACCACTGCCCTATGGTGATCCAGGTGGAAGATCCGTTTCAGTCCTTTTTTTAGTGCTCCAGGTATATGCTTCGAGCATTAGGGACATAGAAAAACTTTGGCAATACTCTGAAATCAGTTAAAAAATTACCTCTTTGTCATTTCTGAAATCAAGTCCAACTTGGTGAATTCTAATTTATTAGAGAAGTTAATGATCAATTTTGTTTTTTAGAATTAAAACACAAGCACATTTACATGCTCTTATCTCCATAGCTGTACTGTTTCTGAATGCTTAGAATCCAAATTATTCCTTTCTACTCTATTCCTTACAGAATTTTTCATACTATTAACACAAAATCAATTGTGAGCTGATTTCTGTGATTGAGAGTTGAGGTTGTGCAGCCTGAAGAAGAAAAGGTTCCAGGGAGAGCCTCTTGTGTGCTTTCAGTGCTTAAAGGGGTCAATAAGAAAGCTGGGGACAGACTGTTTATCAGGGCCTGTTGTGACAGGACAAGAGGTGATGGTTTAAACTAAAAGAGATAGATTCAGATTCCACAGAAGGAATAAATTTTTTGCAATGAGAGTGGTGAGACCCCAAGTTGCTCAGAGAGGTGGTAGTTGCTTCATCCCTGGAACTATTCCAGGTCAGGTTGTTTGGGGCTCTTAGCAACCTGCTTTAGTCTCAGAAATGCCTGCTTAGTACAGGAGAGTTGGACTCAATGACCTGTAGAAGTTATTTCCAACCCAACCTCTTCTATGATTCTATGTCCCAGAAATGTGCAGGCGCTGCTTAATCTGTGCATGCTGCCAGCAGCCTTTCCAGCTTACTCCTTTTCCAGGGAAGCAGTAGTTTTTGAAAAGGCCATCCCTCTTCCCTCCTTCCCCATGATCACCAGAGGACCAGCATTGACCAGAAGTCACTCAGCATTTTTACAACCCATTTGGCCAGCTTCTGCCAGAGCGCTGGTGCTACTCATCCCTGGTTTCGCTGTGAAAAGGTATGTGCTAGAGGCAAGAGCATTTTGTATCACAGTCAAGCATGATATCATCTATGTTGTGACACGAGAAAAGCTTAGAGCCCAGCATGCTTTCCTCAGGGGTATGGAGGATGCTCCCAGTGCACCCCCATGTCTTGGTACCACCTGCCTGCGCCAGCAGAAGGAAAGGTGACTAACATCACGCTTAAAAAGAAATTCCCCTTCTATTATTAATGAGAGAGTCCCGATGGAGAAAAATATTGTCTTGATCTCTCTTTTAGCCACATCTAAGGCTCCGAGTTTCAGATTGTCTGTTTTTCTCTTTTGGAGAGCAGACAATTTTTCTGTTGTTTTTCTGTCCATCCACTTCCATCCTCTCATCTTTCCTGCTGCCCTGTGTTGCCTGTCATGCTCCATATTCTGCTGCATCCTTGTCTTTTGTTCCTTAAAGCCTTGAATTCTTTCGTATACAACAAATGTTTTTTCCTTATTCTTAGTTCTTGGTTATGTTTTTGGTCCCTTCTTTCTTTTCTGCTGCAGGTTTCCTTGTCTTTCTTCTTTTCCTCTGGTCCTTCACTTTCACTGCTGATATTTGGATCACTTTTAGCTGATCTTCAACACATCTTCTTCTTTAACATCTTTTTCCTTTTCTCATTTTACCAAATTCTTCTTTTTTCCCTGTTCCTTCTTGTTAAAGAAAATTTTTACCTTTGTTTATCCATTCTGTTTCCAATATGCTCAAAGCCTATTCTCCATCTCAGAGTCCCAGGAGAGGACTCTCTCTGGAAGTGTTCAAGGTCAGGTTGGACAATGCCTTGAGCAAACTGGTCTAGTGGAAGGTATCTCTGCCTATGACAGAGGGGTTGGAACTAGGTGATCTTCAAGGTCCCTTCCAACCCAAACTATTCTATGATTCTGTGACTTGGGACAAGAACACTGAGACCACCAGGTGTCAGAAAGTTTGCTCAGCATTTGGCTCTTGGCAGGCTGGAAGGTCATGGCTCAGAGAGGGGGCTGGTAGCCAGGATTGTTGGGTGACACAGCCTCAGGCTCATGCTTTGGACTTGTGTTTCACCAAGTTCTCATTTGTCATTGTTAGTCCTTCCTTCCTCATTAGATAATTATCATCCATGCCACCTCCCTTTTCTAATCATCCCTTGAATGCTTAAATTATCACTACATCATTCAGATGTATCTTTGATCTCCTCAATATGGTTTTATTTTCCCTTCTGTAGGTAGCTTGCTTATTGCTGGCCCCTTCATCCCTTCATGTTTGTCTCATTTACATTGAATGGGTTCTTGTTCCTCTTTGTTCACATATTCTAGCAAAAAAAAGAAAAAAAATTGGATCCTTTTTTTGTTGTTGCTTTTGTAATCCACAAGCAAAGCTTATCCCCACATTGAATCTGACAAGCTGTATTTTAAAAGCATAAACCAAATACCTGCATTCAGTATTCATTTCTGTCAAATTAGGTGTGTGTGGGAGAAGGGCTAGAAAAAATACAAAGGTTCTCAGGAAGGAGAGAATGAGTGAAAAATAAAAGATAGAGAGAAATCAAAAAATCAATTAAGATATTTTCTCAGATAAAAAAAATAAAAGGTCAGGACCTGCAGCAGAAATCTTTTTTCTTCCAGAAACATTTCTATACATTCCTTCCTGACTTTTGAGTTGAGTTTAAACTCAATAGCACTAATGTGAACCAATAACCATTTCTTAGTTCATTAAAGAGTTCATCTGCGTTGTTTTATGAACCTTTATTGTTTAAGGGAATATTGAACCTCTCTGTCTGAGAGGTCTGGATAGGCAAACGCCTCGACAGCAAGACCTAAACGTACACATTTATTATATTTGAGGAGTATTCTAATACCAGGTACATATTCAGACACAGTTGCTTTATTGCTTTCTTTAACTGCACTTGAAAAAGTGACTGTGAAGCTGTAGATCTATCCTTCGTTATCTGTCTTTGGAAGTCTTGGTCTAAATCAAGGAAAGACAACACTGACTGCAAATTACACTGACCTGAAATGAGTTAGGGTAGTCACAGCCAAGTTCCACCGACCGTTTATCAAACACCACAAACTGACATCTGTTTCCTTCAGATCTCGTAGATCATAGGAATATGAGCAAGAAGAATAGTGGCATCAAAAAAAAAAAAAAGGCATCATTTTTTTTTTTTTTATTTTTGGAATGAGATGCAGAGGAGGAATCTCATGCTGCCCTAGTCCTGTAATACACCTAAACTATAGCTGCCCTTGGGAATGTTCCACTCAGGCTTCAGAGGAAAAGAATTAGTGTTTCATTTTCCAGGACTGTCACACCCCACCTTAATGAGCACTTAAAAGAGATGAATGTGCTGGGAATGAAAAGATTTATTTGAGATATTTAAATAATCTCTCTCAGCTATAACTAATCTGACACTCTCTGCTCTCACAGTGATATTTTCCCTGTTATTTTTGATAATATTCAATGGAAGTTTGTCGCTGAGGGATGTTGTGGGGTGAAAATACGCACCGTTGGGTAACGGCAGATCGCTGGAGCAACAGTAGCCAAAATAATACTCCTCAGACACCTTTTGCATCTCTGATTGAGATCATCTCAATTAATAGATTGAGTTCCCTTTCCAGATGTAAACAGCCTCCAAAATATCTCATCAAATTTGGGGAAATTAATAGCACAACAGATCTTAAAGACTTTACAGCGCACTAAAAATCCTTGCGAGAGTTATGACACAGTCTGTTACTATCAGCCATGAAGTACATTACAAAGGTAATGTGGGTTTAAGAAAGAACTACTGCAGAATGTATATTTTCATTATCAAAAACGTTAAGCCATTTATCCTGAGGAGTCAGAATAATCATTAATGGCTGGAAATTTATGGTGCCAGATCTTAAACTAATGTGAATGATTCCAGGTGTTACTAATGGCTTCGGTGAAATGTGCCAGTATCTAAGACTTCTACTAAATCTGAGGTAATAGTCGAACGCTTAATCTCGACAGATGAGTAGCAATTTAACTGACACATTGATTGGATTCTGTAGGCTTAAATGGCACACATTGTAAAGGTACGGTCAAACAGCAATCAAGAGGGTGACTTGGAAGTCATTCGCTTTCAAGGCATACCACTGTATTTGTGTTGGAAAGGTTGTATTTAACCTACTTTGGAACTGTTTTATTTTAAGTACGCGGGTGCTTCTTGGATGTTGGTGGAATGGAAGTTTGAAAAGTTGAGCTTTATTTATTTCTTTTCCCCTCTCCCCACCCCTTTCTCAGTGTTTTTTAATTACCCTAAGACTGACTGACTGATTGTAGGCTGAGCGAACAAGCCAAATTTCAACATTTTAAATGGCCCCCAAAAAAGCTTACACCGGCTCTAATTACCTTAATGCTGCTGTGCAGCAAAATGAAATTGTATTTATCAAATTAATGTGAAATGTCAATATTCATTAGTGTTGCGTGCTACTCCATATATTTAAATCTGATCTAAGAAGCTATCCCTTGGTAGCTTTAAGTGAAAGGTATTGAAAGGAGCTCTGTCCAAGCTGGAGTAGCTGGGAATTTACAGTATTGGACATTGATTTTAATGGTGCATATGCTGAGGCTGCATTATCACTTTATGGTCTGGAGGTCATAGGAGGAGATGGTCCGTTAGAGGTGGCCAATCAACGCCAATGCCCGTTCGTTAAGAGCAATGAATCCTACCCACCCCGAAGCCCGCCTTGCATTGGAGACGTTACCTGAGTGCTGTCAACATACTTTGAAACCACATAAAAATAAATTATCCATAGGTTTACCTGTCGGAAAGATAGATTCGGTGCATCAGAGTGTTGCAGCCATTTCAAGTGACAGGGGTGCCTATCATGTTCTCATAATAGGGTCAAACAGCTGGATGGGGATTTAACGCTCAGCAAGGCCAGAAGGCCTGAGCACTTCAAGTGTAGGATGAATGGAGTGATAGAAGGCAGCAGGACCTGTTTATTACAGCATTTTTCTGCTTGACTGCAAACCTGTAATGATTGCCACACTGCTGGATTGACAGTTGCCCTCTTTCTTCTAGTGCTTGTGAAAAGTGGGTGAAGGCAAAAAAATTGTGCCTGCTGACCTATCTCAATGCCCCATAAAGAGTTCAATTTACTTCTCCTGACAAGCAGGTGATAAGTTGGTTTTGGTTGGGTTTGATTGGCTCACATAGGTTAAGTAAAACACGGGTTTAATTAATACTGGGGAAAAAAATTGCTTTTCTGTATCAATTCTTTTAATTAATGAGATATGTTCTCCAGCTCTCGCTCTGCTTTACCACTTATTCCCCAAAACTGCACCTTTCTGATGGGGTTTCTCATGAAATGAGAAGGAAAGCAATGCATTTCTGGAACTGCTAGTGATGTTAGCAGCAATGCCCCAAATAAGATTATCAGTAGGTGCAATTTTTTATAACAATAACAGTAACATTGATTTCCTTTGCTTTATAAGTTTGTTTTCATAAATATTGTTGAGTGTAATTGACAGGCATCTGAGTCAATGAAAATGGGACTTAACCACTGAAAATACAATAGGGGACTAACTTCTACTCACTCCTTGTGCTTTTCCAGCTCCTGGAAATATATTACTGCAGGGGAGTTGCACATTTTTCTTCCTTAAATACTCTTGAAAGCATAGGGACAAAGAAAGGAATTCAGAAAGAATATTTGGGGAGTGCAGAAAAATGTTTTCGACAAGTAAAAAGCACTGTCGGGTAGCGTTAAACTAATGAAGTAATTCCTGTGAATCCCTGAACCCATTAAACTGAAATCAGAGGATATTTAACACTTTGAGTGACGTGGCATTCCTTACCTGCAGGATATTTTTAATATGGGGCTTTCTTTTTAAATACATGACCCAGCAGTGCTTTATTTCTCCAAATTAGCCATTACTGGTGTGGTTTTTTTTTTTTTTTGGATCAGCTTCTGTGTTGTCCATGGGCTTAGCACTCAGTACAGCACTGGAGAAAGCAAAAGCCTTGAGCAGCAAGACCATGTGATTTATTATTGATTTCTCACACATAAAAAATGCTCTTAAAAAGAGGGGGAAAAAATTAAGTTCTCTGAGTATAAAGCACATGACAATATAAATCTTCTCAATACGTGACTTTTGGAGCAAATGTGACATGACAAAATGCCCAAGCAGATGACAAAACCTAAGTGATAAAAACCAGCATTAACTGTAACACTGCAACTCTTTTTATCCATCTGTATCTTCACCCACACACCTGAACAGGGACCAACAATATTCCTTGTCCACACTAGCCAAATCCAGATCACAACTATAGGTATTGTTAAGGTGGGGGTCTCCTGGATTTTGATAGAATCATAGAATATTTTGAATTGAAGGGACCTTTAAAGGTCATCTAGTTCTAGCCCCATCCTGCAGTGATCATCTTCAACCAGAGCAGGTTGCTCAAAGCCCAGAACAACCTGACCTGGAATGGTTCCAGGGCAGGGTCTTCTACCACCTCTCTGATCAAACTGAGCTAGTGTCTCACCAACCCCATTGTAAAAAATCTCTTAAAGATCTCTAGTCTAAATCTCGCTCTTTTTGTTCAAAACCGTCACCCCAACCCTGCTCCAAGAGGATCATGTCTCTCCTGTGTTGAGGACTCCAGAGATGGCCCCAGCACTGCAGCTGGGGTCTCATCAGAGTGGAGCAGAGGGGCAGAATTCCCTCCCTCCACCTTCTGCCCACACTGCTGGGGATCAGCCCAGGACATGGTTGGCCCATAGTGATAGGATGAGGGGCAATGGCCTTAAACTGGAAGAGGGGAAATATAAATTGGTTATTAAGAAGAAATTTTTACAGTGAGGCTGGTGAGCCATTGGAACAGGTTGCCCAGGGAAATTGCAGATGCCCCGTCCCTGGAGGTGTTCAAGGCCAGATTGGATGAGGTCTTGAGCAACCTGGTGTAGTGGAAGGTGTCCCTGCCCAATGGCAGGGAGGTTGGAACTAGATGATTTTTAAGGTCCCTTCTAACCCAAATCATTCTATGATTCTATGAAATTAGTGTGCTATCTCTATGGTTTGGAGGTAGTCAAGTGTGCTGAGTAGTCTAGGGCTGAGCAACGGGCTCTGAACGTCTGTGTCCCTATAGTCCACACACTCTGCCTTCCTTGTATGGGTGAGAAGAGAATAGCTAAAACAAAAGCAAGGAGGGTTTAAAAAAAAAAAAAAAAAAAAAAAAAAGCCCTGTGAATGTATTGTACAGACTTTGGGGTTTGGAGGGCATTCCTGTGAGCAGAACAAAAAAACCCTGCACAGCTGTGATTGCAAGGCAGTCTATTATCTGCATTATCTCTCCTTAGGATGGGCAGGAATTCTTCATTTCATGCATCATTTAAAACTTGCTACAGTGATCCCACAAAGTCAGTAACTATGCTAAGTACAAAAACTTTAATGGTGTTGCTATTCAGGCACAAGGCACCAAACTCATTTCCCTTGCAAGCTGCAACGTTAGCTTACGCCGCGAGTCGCTTGAAATATTGCAATCAGCACAACAACGCTCAGGAGAACCCAACCAGAGCTGCTGGTGCAACCTCCGAATTTCACATTTTCACACGCTTTTGTGTGATTTATGGCTTGATGAAGTCTTATCTCCCCAGCCTACTGCCATAGGCTAATAGTCTGTAACAAAGCTCGCTCTCAAAAATGTCAAACATAATGAAAAAGGGAAAATCACAGCAGAGGAAGTTGGTGGTAGCCTTTCCTAAGGGTTTGTGTCTCAGAGGGTGTATGGGTTCTTTTGGTTCACCAGCAAAAACAAGGCGAGCAGGACACTATTACCCTGTGCCCCTGCTGAAACTGCTCCCCAGGCCTCTCCTGCCACAGAGGTGCCCATTGAGATGCAAGGAGAGACACTGCCCTCTGCCAACCCAAGGAGAACATTGCTTGCTTTTCTCTGATTTAAGACCAGCAGGTAGCATGAGAACCAGCTGGATGACAGAAGCCAGAGGGTTGTTGTTAACATTGCAAAGTCTAGTAAGAGGTCTGTAGGTAGTGGTGTTCCCCAGGAGTCTGAACTGGGTCTAGTCTTGTTCAACATCTTCATCAATGACTGGGTGAAGGGAGGGACTGAACTCTCATCAAGTTTCCTGCTGATAAAAATCTGTGAGAGTGGCTGACACCCAGTCAGGCTGTGCTGCCATTCAAGACCTGGACAGGCTGGAGAGTTACGCAGAGAAGAATCTCATGGAGATCAACAAGGGTAAGCAGAGAGACCTGCATCTGAGGAGGAATAAATCCCTGCACCAGTACAGGTGAGGAGCTGGTCTGTTGGAAAGCAGCTCTACAGAGAAGGAGCTAGGAGTGCTGGTGGACAATAAGTCAACAATGTGCCCTCATGACCAAGAAGGCAAGTGGTCTCCTGGGGTGCATTGAGTGTGGCCAGCAGGTCAAGGAAGGTCCTCTTTCCCTTCTACTCTGCCCTAGAGAGAACACAGATAGCGTGTTGTGTCCAGACTGGGCTTCCCAGTTGAAGACAGACAAGCAACTACTGCAGAGTGTACAGTGGAGGCTATGAAGATGATCTCCAGAGGTTCCTTCCAACATCAACTGTTTGGTGTTTCTGGGAAATGACTACTCATGAGAACCAAAGTGGATTTCCCAAGTATCAGGAGGTCCTACGCAAGGCTGGCCCCAGACACTGCACCCTGACATTGAAGCAAGGAGATATTATATAAAAAATGTTACTAGTTTTGTTAACTAAGCATCTTCATTAGATATAAAAATGTTCCAACTTTGGCATCTCCAACCAGGAAATTCCCCAGCGTGAGAACACAAAGAATATCAATAGAATCTGGTGAGTCTGAAGGGCTCAACGTGCTTTTATTTACAACCCTGTGGTCCACTGCACCCAGTACAGACCAGCCGTGTCCGAGCGCGGCTTCCACACAGAGGTAATCCAACTAAAAATCTGTGTTTGTCAGGTTGCTTATCTGTAAAATGGGTATAAACAATGGCAGGAGAAGCTTGTCTTCCTTTTGCAAACTTTAATTTATGAATGCCTGGATAACACTTTCAGGTCCGGTGGAAAATGTTGTGTAATTATAATAAATAGATATTGACTTCAAAGAGTCTCCACAGATCTGTGCTTTTTGATCCCATTCTAAAACTCTAATTATCCCCATCCCACAGGCTTAAAAATAAAATTATCAGAGTGCAGATATTCATCTGTATTCTCTTGGTATGTGGTTTTATGTTTGCAAGAGGAGGTAGTAGGATACAGGTCCTCAAAAATATATCTTGTGCAGATAGTTGGGATTTTACTGAGAAACAGGAATTTTCTGGGATAAGCTGAGGTTTTATTTTTAGCTGTGCTGACCTTGTTGTGGGATCACACAGAGGTTCTCATACTAGGATGTTGGATTCAGCTAGGGCAGTGGACACCTGGCTCCAGATAATTGTCAGCAGCATCCCTGATCTCCCAGCTTGTAATTGATGCACAGACAATGTGGGTTCTCAAAGAAGGTTGTAGTGAAGTGGGTATTGGTCTCTTCTCCTTAGCATCAAGTGATAGGACAAGAGGAAATGGCCTTGAGTTGCACCAGGGGAGGTTTAGTTTGGATATTATGAAAAATTTCATAATATCACCATCCCTACAGGTGTTCAAGAAATGTGTAGACATAGTACTTCAGGACATGGTTTAATGGCCATGGTGGTGTTAGATTGACATTTGGATTCAATGAACTTTGAGGTCATTTCAAAATGAAAAAAAAAAGCAAAAACAAAACCAAAACCCAACAAAGCGTTAAGAAGAGTGTGGGCAGCATGTCAAGGGAGGTTCTCCTCTCCTACTTGCCCTGGTGAGGCCACATCGGGAGTATTGTGTCCACAGAACCACAGAATATACCTGGCTGGAAGAGGCCTCAAAGATCACTCAGTCCAACCTTTGACCTAGCACTGAAGGGTCAACACTAAACCATGGTTGCATCAGGTCCACACACTGCTTGAACTCCTCCACAGATAGTGACTCCATTACTGCCCTGAGCAGACTGTTCCAATGTTTGATAACCCTTTCAGTGAAGAAATATTTCTTAACATCCAGCCTAAATCTCCCATGATGCAGCTTGTAAGCATTTCCTCTAGTCTGATCACTTGTCATCAAGGAGATGAGGCTGGACCACTCCTCTCTTCATCCTCCCTTCAAGTAGTTGTAGAGTCCTGTTGTGGACTCCTCAGGTTCAAGATGGACAGGGATATACTAGAGAGTGTTGAGTGGAGGACTATGAGGATGAGGAAGGGAATGCAACCACTGATGAGGAAAAGCTGAAACACCGGGGACTGTTCAGTCTGGAGAAGAGAAGACTCAGAGATCTTGTTAATATTCATAAATATCTGAAAGGTAGGTTTCAAGAAGTAGGTGCCAGTCTCTTTTCAGTGGTGTCCTGTGATAGGACAAGGGGCAATGACTACAAGCTGGAACACAGGCAGTTCCAACTCACCATGAGGAAAAACTTCTCTAGTGTGAGGGAACAGGTTGCTCAGAGAGGCTGTGGAGTCTCCTTCTCTAGTAAGTTTCAAGTCCTGCCTGGATGGTTTCCTGTGTGACCTGCCCTACATAACCCTGCTTTGGCAGGGGGGTTGGACTCAATGATCTCCAGAGGTCCCTTCTAACCCCCACCATACTATGTTTTCTTGATTTTATGATTGTATGGCTCTGTGGTGGAGGGTCCTACTAGTTACGTATGCCTAGACATCTCAGTTCAGTGGCAGACATCACAAAAATACCTGCAAGTCAAGGGCTGTATTTCTAACATTTCTTTACTCTTTAAAATTGTTGCTTTTTAAAAATTATTCTTATCGAGCAAAAGAGGCCAAACAGATTTTTCCTTCTACTCATTATAATAAAATTGGCTTCCAGGATGCAATGTCGTGTGCCAAACTTCAACCTGGAAATGCTGGCAGCTCCATCGCTAGAGCAATGCCAGCAGTGGTGTTGCAATTATCAGTTGATCTTCTGTTTAAATACAACCCAGCATGTGAGCTGAATACAGACAGGTTGGGAAAAAAAACTGTGAAAAAGGGAAAAGAAACAACAACCCCAACATTCCTTAACAATTCCAAACTGGGCTCAAGTCATAACATACAAATTGTTTGCTCAGCTAAAATGTGCTAAAACCCAAACAAATTAAATGTAACAGCAGAAGGGGGAACGTCATTTCAACAGCAGTTAAAAGAACTGATGTTTCTTTCTTATGGTCTGCATGGCTTTGGCTACCTAGAGAGATGGAGAATCGAGTTAAAAAAACAGGGAGACATCACCATCACTGCCATCAGATGCTGATATACTCAAGTGTCCCTTTGGGGTCTTTTCTTGCCCATGTGCTCCAACTCTGGAAATCCAGACATCACAGCTGTCCTGCTGACTTCCCCACTTGCAGCTTGAGCAGCATCTAAAAGCATCTCTCCTTCATAGCACCACAGAATGATTTGGGTTGGAAGGGACTTTTAAAATCATCTTATCCAACCCCACTGCACTCAGCAGGAAGATTTGCAGCTAGAGCAGATTGCTCAGAGCCCCAGACAACCTGACCTGGAGTGGTTCCAAGGATGGGATATCTACCACCTCTCTGGGCAACCTGGACCAGTCTCTCACCACCCTTAGTGCCCAACACTCCTTCCTTCTCTCCAGTCTGAATCTCCCTCTTTTAGTTTAAACCATCACCCATTGTCCTGGTACAATAGGCCCTGCTAAAAACATTGTCCCCACATTTCTCACTGGCCCCTCTAAGTCCTGGAAGGCCACAATAATATTCATGGGGATAACCCCCAAATCCACTTCAAAGCATTTTGGCACTAATCAGAATAACAACCAGTGAGGACTTGCAAAATGGTGCAAGGCTCTTGCCTTCTCTGGGTGTGAAATTAAGCTAAGCTGTGTTATGGTTATCTGTGTTTTATGTATAGACAGCAATCACAGAATCATAGAATTTTTTGGTTAGAAGAGACCTTGAAGATCATCAAGTCCAAATGTTCACCCAGTGCTGCCAGGTCACTACTAAACTGGGTTCCTCAGCATCACATCTAGATGGCTTTTCAATCCTTCCAGGGATGGGGATTCCACCACTGCCCTGGGCAGCCTGTTCCACGGTTTGACAACCCTTTTTGGGAAGAAATTGTTCCTCATGTCTAACCTAAACCTCCCCTGGTGTGACTTGAGGCTGAATCCTCTTGTCCTTTGGCTTGCTACTTGGAATAATAATGTCTCCTGGATTTTCCTTCTTCCCTGAACAATAGAAAACACATCATAAATGGAGAGGCTTGAAACACTGAAATGTAAAACATCCCTTTAATGGACAGGTGGCCAAGTGCTAATATTTTTCTGCTGAAGGCAGCCCAGGCAGTCCTGGACTGCAGTGCTTTGGGACCAGTAGATAGGGGAGCCTGAATGGTAGCCAATAGAGGTATCAGAGAAACACAATTTCACAGGTCAGGGGAGTGGGGAAGCTGGATTTACAATAGTTAATACACTTGCTTTCATGCTGCTTTTCAGCCAGATTTTGTCTAAAAAAGGGTTGTTCGATAGCTCCCCAACCTGTGATCATAACTCTGAGCTTATATTCCAGAATTAGCATCTGTTCTTTCTTAGGTTTTCCTCCTTAAATGTCTTTTTATTTTTTATTTCATTTTTTTTCAACTTGAAAACAAACCCAAAGAGTGTTAAACTCTAACAAAATACCCAGCAGAGGATATGAATGGTTACAGGTTTCCAGCTCCATTGGAAACATGCTGGTCTCCAAACTGTGCAAAGAGAATCCAACACTTCAAGCAGAGCTTCATGCCAAGACATGTGTCCAAAAAAACCCAGATGCCTTGAGCGTTTTATTACATGCAGAGCAGAGCAGTTCAATAGCTCTGCCTGCAGTAGCCAGGAATATTGGGAAATCTCAGCCCCAAACACATACACATGCAGAGAAATATGCAGTCCTGTGACTTTAGGGCTGGTGAACATTCAGCTTGTTGCTCAGGATCAGAATGGCTTCCAAGTAGGGGTGAGGTGGAATGAAAACATATTGTTTCTTCACAGGTTCTCCTCTCCCTCTTCTCTGCCCTAGTAGGGCCACAGCTAGAGTTCAGTTTTGGTCTTCCTGGTTCAAGAAAGACAGGGAACTACTAGAGAGAGTCCAGTGGAGGCTATGAAAGTGCTGAGGGGACTGAAGCACCTCTGTGAAGAGGTGCTGAGAGACCTGGTGCTGTGGAGCCTGGAGAACAGCTTTAGAGAGGATCTTCTTGATGCTGATCAGTATGTAAAGAGCATAGGTTATAAGGAAGAGTCCAGACTCTTTTCAGTGGTGCCCAGCAACAGGACAAGGGACAAAGGACACAAACTGGAACCCAGGAAATTCCATCTGAACAGGAGGAGAAAATTCTTTGGCTCGAGGATGCTGGAACCCTGGAGCAGGCTACCCAGAGAGGTTGTGGAGCCTCCTTCTGTGGAGAGATTCCAAACCCACCTGGATATTGTGATCCTGGGCAAGCTGCTGCAGGTGACCCTGCTTTAGCAGGGGGGGTTGGACTGGATGATTTCCAGAGGCCCCTTTCAAACTCCACCATGCTGAGATTCTGGGATTCACAGGCAAATGAAACTTTATATAGCAGACAATTTCAGAACTAACTTTGGTGTGTTTTATAATATTTACAGGGTGGGTTTATACCATCAAACTGTGGTATCAGATTCAGGGTCAGAAAATGTAAATTAGAGTTTGAGATTACTTGTAAGAATCAGGCAGTTAGAGAGCCTGAGATCACATTAACAGACTTGTGTTTTCCTACCAGTTTCCTACAACAGGATAAGAAACTAAACTTTCTTGCATTAGTGATCAGAAAAGGCTGAGATGCTGGTGGTGATCAGATTAAATGTTGAACATGAATGTGAACTTTTACTGCTGCCATTAATTATTATTTTCCTTCATTCACCTTGTTTAATGTTTTGTTCAGACACACAGTCACAGAGACATGACTTTACAACCGTAACCGTTGTCTCAAATGCACAGAAGCTCACCTTGATTTGTCAGGGATACCAAAGTCTCGTGACTATTTAAGAATTTAAGCATTTAAAAGTTCTGTTTCAATGTCTCCAGAGTTTTTGTTCCTTTTCCCCCAAAACTCAAACCAACGTCCACCAGCTGATATCCCAATGAGAACTGGTTCTTGGCCACTCTAACTGGGTAAATGGGTCTTTGCCATTCTGACTGAAAATCCCTTAAAGTCAGAGGTTTGGAATCAGCCACTCCATATTAATTTCCAGAATCTAGAGCTGTTCCCAACAGCACCCAGTAGAATCCACTTTTATAAGCTGGTCCTATCAACCAGCCTTTCTACAAAATTGTCTTCCCATCTGAAGTTTTGTAGGGAAGGATAGAGTGATGTGGTGAAACTCCAGAAGCAAAACCAAAATCTCCTGTTTGGATCAGTTTTTGAACCCTGTTACCAATTCGGACCAGTTGGATGGGTTTCTGTGTCTCTTGGCTTTGTGGTCACGTCATAAACTTACTTGAATAACTTTTTTGGGTAACGTTACACATACATGTATGAATTTCAGACAGCTTGTCAAGAATTAGTCCATCAATTTCAAATGTATAGCTAGAAAAAGAACTCATCCCCTAAGCCAGGTTACTTTTCTCAGGTATATCAATAAGAAGAATAAACCTTTGCTGGATGGATGTTGAGTTGATGGGAGAAACTAATTGATGACTGGTGTTTAAGTGCAGACATTCTAACAGGTACACCCTTGTGTCTGAAGGCACAACGTGAAGGCAAAACAGTGCATGTTAGAAAAAAATTGGGAGCTTTGCCTGCTTTGGGTGTTCATCCTCAGCTCCAGATAAGACTGGCAGAGTTGATAGATTTGGAGTGAGAGTGCTGTCATGTGAGGGTCGTGAGACACTGAAACAGGTTGCCCAAGGACAGGTTGTGGATGCCTCCTCCCTGGAAATATACAAGGCTAGGTTGAACAAGGTATGAGCAACCTGGTTGAGTCAAAAGTGTCCCTGCCCTTGGAAGAGGGGTTGGAACTAGATGATCTTTAAGGTCCCTTTCAACCCAAACAATTCCACGATTTTATGATATGATTCTGTGTCTAGGGAAGGAGAAGGTGATGAGCTCCAGGGAAAGCAGGAGCAGAGTATGAGAAGTAGAGGAGTCCCCTGAAGCTCTGGAGCTTTGCTGGATTCTCATCTGATGTACTGTGGGGGTTGGAAGTTCACTGCAGATGTCCTTTGCAATTTTTTTGTTTTTCATTTTAGTGGTCCTTTTCCCAGTTTTGCAATCACAGTGCAACATTTGCCTTCTTTCAGGAGGATGGGTAAAAAGATTCTTCATTTAACTGGTGCTATGCTGGCACTGGATGCTTGGATTGAAAAGGGCTGAGCCTTGGAGACCATGCAAATCCATTTGCAATGCCCAGGCTCTTATGGACAGCAATGTCAGGTTAATGACCTGCAGAGATTTGCACAAACACTGCAGGAAGATTTGCCAAAAATGTTGGCATGTTGTTGTTGGCCCCACAACCACATACTAAGATAATAGCCTGGGGCCAATTTGTGGATACAAGCCATGGTCCGTGTTGGGAACAACGGGACTGAAGATCAAGGGAGATGAGGTGTGACTCATGAAAGAGCTACTAGGGGAACTGCTGGCTCATGGGGCCACAAATCTCTGTAGGATCCTTAGGGAGTGACCTGAGGCTGCAACTCTGTCCCTGATGAAAAGACAAAATAGATCTACACAGTGACATATACCTTAAGTAGTGGGTTCAGTTTTGGGCCTGTCACTCCAAGGACATTGAGGTGCTTGAGTGGGTACAGAGAAAAGCAACTAATCTGGTGAAGGGTCTTGAACACAAGTCTTATGAAGAAGGGCTGAGGGAACTAGGGTTTAGTCTTCAGAAGAGGAGGATGAGAGGACATTCATTATCCTCCACAATCCCTTCAAAAGTGGTTGGGGTCAGATGGATGTTGGTCTCATCTCACATTCAACAAGTGACAGGACAAGGTGAAATGGCCTCAAGTTGTTCCAAAGGAGATTCAGGTTGGATATTAGGAAACATGTCTTCACAGAAAGGGTTCTCAGGCATTGGAAAAGGCTGCCCAAGGAGGCAGAGGAGTCACCATCCCTGAAGGTGTTTAAAAGATGTGTGGATATGATGCTTCGGGACATGGTTTAGTGGCTTAGCTGTAGTGGGATTGCAAGGTCTAGGCAAGTGGTTGCACTTGAGGGACTCAAAGGTCTCCTCCAACCTCAACAGTTCTATGATTCTATCATTAGCAGTGTTCAATTACTTCATGGGGGCCTGCAGGAAAGGTGGAGATGGACTTTTTATTAGAGTGCATAGTGACAGTATGAGAGGTGATAATTTTAAACTCAAAGAAGATAGATTTACATTAGGTATTAGGAAGAAATTATTTACTGTGAGAATGTGGAGACACTAGAACAGGTTTCCCAGAGGAATTGTGGACGCCCTGTGACTGGAAGTGTTCAAGGCCAGGCTGGGTGGGACCTCGAGCAGCCTCATCTAGTGGAAGGTGCCCTTGCCCATGACAGAGGAGTTGGAACTAGATGACATTAAAATGTCCCTTCCTACCCAAACCATTCTATGTTTCTATCATTAGCCACTATGGTGTGACCTCTGACTTCTTGGCTAGTTTTGCAGGAAGAAAATTTTTCATCTTTCTTCCAGACATGGAAGAGCAAAGGAAGAGGTGAAATGCAACTGGGAGAAACACGATAGCCATAAAACACAGCAGGACTTGCCATGCTGGGTGGTCGCCCAGCATTACCTGAGACATCAAACTCTGTGGGGAGAGGAACAAGGTTGTCAAATCCTGTGAGTGGGAAAAGCAAGACAGATCTTTAATAATTTCCCAGATGAAACATTCAACCATATTTTAGGTAGTACTTAGCAGACAGCACACTCTTAAAAAGGTAAAATATAGATAAGTGGGCAACTGAAAAATGCATCTAATTAAAAGAGCTTTTCCTTTCAAACTAGACTTTCTAGAATTCCATGTGTTTTGCCAGATGGGAGTCTCATTATATCATAATTCAGCCCTTTGAGTGAATAAAGAGCTCTCCACTTACACGTGCAAAAATGCCCTTATGAGCTTCAGTAGTTTCAGTCTGTGGAAACAGTAGGTGTTCATGCATTGCAGCCCAAAGCATGAGAGTCAGCTTATGCCCATGCCTTTTCCAGCCACACAGTAGCTACAAAGACAACTTTAAAAAGTTGTTCTTCATTTCACCTGAGAGAGTTTAAGTTAGCTCTCAAGTTCTGCTCCATGTTGGCTGAAGGCAGTGTTAGGTTAACCCTGTGACACACTGGAAAGGACATTTGTGCTGCTGTATCTCTGTGTGTTTGCATGTAAGCACAATTATAATATTTTACATATAAATATATATGGCAGAGAGAGACCTGGGAGTGCTGGTTGACAACCAGATGAGCATGAGCCAGCAGTGTGCCCAGGTGGCACGGAAGGCCAATGGTGTCTTGGTGTATATCAGGAATAGTGTGGCCAGCAGGACTAGGGAGGGAATTCTGCCCCTGTGCTTGGCACTGGTGAGTCCTCATTTCAAGTACTGTGTGCAGTTTGGGGCCCTCGCTTCAAGAAAGATATTGAGGTGCTGGAGCAGGTCCAGAGGAGAGAGATGGGGCTGGTGAGGGGATTGGAGGGAAAGTCTTATGAGGAGAGGCTGAGGGAGCTGGAGAAGAGGAGACTCAGGGGGGACCTTGTCACACTCTACATCTACCTGAAGGGAACTTGTAGTAAGGTGGGGTTCAGGCTCTTCGCCCAGGCAACTTGTGACAAGACAAGAGGGCATGGCCTGAAGCTTCGCCAGGAGAGGTTTAGGTTGGATGTTAGGAAGCACTTCCTCACAGAAAGGGGAATGGAATGGACTGCCCAGGGAGGTGGTGGAGTCACCATCCTTGGAGGATTTTTAAGGGAATATTGGGTATGGCACCTAGTGACATGGTCTAGTCAATGTGGTGGTGTTAGGTCATAGGCTGAACTTGATGATCTCAGAGGTCTATTCCAGCCTAAATATTTCTGTGATTCTGTGATTTTTTAAAATATATTTCAATATTTATGATTTTGTCTGTAAAACTTTTGTCACGGAATCCCATCATGGTGGGGGATGGAAGGTACCTCTGGAGGTCCAACCCCCCTGCTAAAGCAAGGTCACTCACAGAATTCTTACTGATGTTTACAAATACCTGGAGAGTGGGTGTCAAGAAGAAGAGGCAGGTCTCTTTTCAATGGTGTTCTGGGATAGGATGAGGGGCAATGGACACAAACTAGAACACAGGAAGTTCCACCTTAACATGAGGAAAAGCTTCTTTGGTGTAAGGGTGCCATAGCACTGGAACAGGTGGCCTAGAGAGGTTGTGGAGTCTTCTTTTCTAGAGACTTTTAAGGTCCCTCTGTATACATTCCTGTGTGCCCTAGGTGATTCTGCTTTGGCAGGAGGTTTGGACTTGATGATCTCCAGAGATTCCTTCCAACTCCATTCTATGATTCTATACGAGACAGACACATGCATCATTAGGTAATATTGACCAGGTTTACTCTTGGAACTGTCTTTATTTATTTTCTTTTATTATTACTTTTACCTTTTTATTTTTAGCAAATGTTGTCAATTTTATTTCTTCAAACTCCTCTAAAAGCCACTTCATGTATACTCATGTAAAGAACCCTCCTGCAAACTGCTGGCACAATCCTGTGTTGATTAAAGAGGGAATTGAGAGATGAGAGCAGGAGAGAGCCATGCCAGAGAATTATCTGTAAATAAAAGCACATTTAATGCTGTGTTTAGACTGAGAAAGTGTTCATGCATCTTGGAAAACAATCTCTGTGCTCTTGTTATTGCCCTCCTCTTTTAACACCATCAACTTCTTTCTTTTTCTTTATAATCAGAATTCACATGTCTTTGCATCTTGTCGTCTGGCCTCTGGAGCTGAGAATGATATAAACGGGATACGGCTGGGAAATGTCAGGGATGCTGACGAGATGTCAGCAGACCACAGCTGAGAGCTCTGGAATTCAAATCAAGAGAGACTGATTCTTATCTCAAATTATGTGCTGGGAGATCCCTCACCCTTTCCCCAACTTCCTTCATCTTCAGCATGTGAGGCTGAGGTTACCACAGGATTTTCCTCTGTTGGAAAGATTGCAAACTCCTGGAAATTCAGTACAGCCAGGATAAGAATCCCTTAAGTAAAAAAAAAAAAAAAAATCAAAACCAGAACAAAATAAAAAACCAGGAGGGCACATCCCTGTGAGCTTGGTTTTTATGAGTTGGTGCTTCCCAGTGTTGTTCCATTTAGTGCACATTTAACCTGAGTCCAAAAGCACTGATGTGCTGTCCTGGTTTAAAACCAGGTAGAAAGCAGTATTATAGAGACAGAAAGATCTATTTTAGGATTAAGCTTCTTGAATACTTCAACTTACTATCCAGTAATATGCTTAGCTAATGAATCATCATCCAGCAGTTACATTTGCATAGCAGAGGGAAGGCACTGCACAGTAAAGGTAGCCTCTAATTTACGAACAGGAGACCAGATTAATTTCTTTACATCTTTCCTTTTTTTTTCCCATTGATGTTTTTAGATGTCAATGTAAAAATGTTTCCATGGAGACTGCAAAGGGTTTCTTTTTTTTTTATTAAAAGGTTGATAATATACCTCCTACATAATAATTTAAGCAACTTGAGTGAAACCTTATGATCTTGTTTTCTGACCTGTTCCATTTGGCTTTTTCCCTCCGTTGGAACCTGAGCCAGAAAAATGCAGCAAAACTGTAAAACCTGAGAATATGACGTTGTAGCAGCACATATATATAGATAGATGGATATCAAAATATTAACATTTGAAGGTAGGAAAATATATTAGGGTGACAAAAAGTGAGTTGGCTCAGCACTGGGGTTACGTCATACACAGTGTGAACATGTGGCATGTACCACATATGCTACACCAGCATATTTTGTGATATATAATCCAGTGTTTATCTATATTCAAATTAGAATCTATATTTTTACTCTGTTCCCTAGAGAGATGTTCTTTAAACAATCTTGGCCACATTAAAAAAAAAAAAACCTACAACAAAAAACCCACAAAAACAAAAACGCAAACCCAAACATAAAGGCTGGAGCTAAAATAACTCTGGAGGATTTTTCCCAGTCCTGATTACACTGCAGTCTCTGCTGTCTTAATATATCTTTAATTATTATCACTGATCTGAACACAAAAGGGCCAGATTCTCAGCTGCAGAAGCTTGGCTCAGCTGCACAGAAATTGCCAGTGGAAATGCACTAACTTTCATCAGGCGTAAGTCAGACCCAGCTTCATATTCTTTCCTGTCCTCTCAGGTTTGGTTCTTTGCATTTTGTTGGTTCATGCACAATTATAGAATCATATAATTGTTTCAGTTGGAAACGACCTCAAAGATCATTGAGTCCAACTGTCAACCCGACACCATGATGTCCATTAAATCATGTCCCAGAGTGCCATGTCCACATATTCCTAGAACACCTCCAGTGACAGTAACTCCACCACCTCCCTGGGCAGTCTGTTCCAATGTCTGACCACTCTTGCAGGAAAGAAATTGTTCCTCATATCCAACCTAAAACTCCTCTGGCACAACTTCAGGCCATTTCCTCTTGTTCTACCAGATGATACCAGGGAAAAGAGACCAACACCCATGTCGCTGCAACCTCCTTGCACGGAGCAATGAGGTTTCCCCTCAGCCTCCTCTTCTCCAGACTAAATAGCCCCAGTCTCCTCAGCTGCTCCTCATAAGACTTGTTCTCCAGACCATTCACTAGCTTTATTGCTCTTCTCTGGACACACTCCAGCATGTCAGAGTCCTTCTCGCAGAGAGGGTTTAAAAGCTGAACCCAATATTCAAGCTGCACCTTCACCAGTGCTGACTGCAAGGGCACGATCCCTTCCCTACTCCTCCTGGCCACTATGTGAGATCAAATAAAAGCCCAACCCTTTCTCCAGTAGGATTTGCTTTCTTCCCCTTTTCTCTGATAATCCCCTATTATTTAGGTCTCACGCAAAGAGGCTGAAAAAGTCCAAATCCTGGTTTCAAATTGTTGCTTCCTTGGGTAAATAGACACGAAGTCACATAGTGGCCAGGAGGAGTAGGGAAGGGATCATGCCCTTGTAGTCAGCGCTGGTGAAGCTGCAGCCTACAACAGAAGAGGATCTCTGCCCAAGTGTCATCCCGTCTGGAGAACTGTGTCCAGACCCGGGCTCCACAGGTCAAGAGAGACAGGGAAGTACTGGAGAAAATCTAGTGGAGGATACAAAGATGGTGAGGGGCCTGGAGCATCTCTGTGAGGAGAAAAGGCTGAGGCCCAGGGCTGTTTGGCCAGAAGAAGAGCAGCCTGAGAGGGGATCTGCTCAATGCTCAGAAAGAGCTAAAGGCTAGGGGCAAGAGAATGGGGCCAGACTCTTTGTCAGTGGTGTCCAGTGGCAAGACAAGGGGC
This sequence comes from Indicator indicator, assembly GCF_027791375.1. NCBI lineage: Eukaryota > Metazoa > Chordata > Aves > Piciformes > Indicatoridae > Indicator > Indicator indicator. The sequence continues at coordinate 33,772,767 of NC_072016.1, read as the reverse complement.
AACAAGTACAAATTGGAACCCAGGAGGTTCCATATGAAGATGAGGAGAAATTCCTTTATCGTGAGAGTCCGAAGCCCTGAAGCAGGATATCCAGACAGGTTGTGAAGTCTACTTCTTTGGGGAGATTCCAAACCTTCCAGGACATTGTGATTCTGGGCAAGCTGTTGTGAGTATCCCTGCTTTAGCAGTGGGGTTGGACTACATGATCCCCAGATGTCTCTTCCAACCCTTACCATTCTATAACTCTGTGACTATTTGCCTTGAGCAGTAGCTGAGGACATCGTAAACCACGCAGAATCTGGAGCTGGCACCCTGCTGTCAATAACGTTTCCCTAAACCACATCTAGTGCCATTCTGAGAGTAAAACCCACTTTACCTTCTTGAAAGGCAGCTCTGCTACCGTAGGAAACTTTCCAGCATTTGCATAACCTTAATCTTCTGGTGAACATTTGCAGCTTCTACACTATTGCTTTCAGCAGCCAAATAGCTAACACAAGTCCTTTTAACTATGTGCTTGGTGATTAACCAGTAGTATCTGGGAATAGGAATTGGTCATGGCCATCCATCCTGTGGGGTTGATTGACTGGGAATAAGCTGCAAATATTTTTTTTTTTTTTTAACTCTAAAGCTTTTCTGTGGTAATTCCACCATTCATTAGGATGGAGAAATTGGCTCCAAACCAAGTACTTCTGCCAAGGCCATTATTTCCATCATCACACTCTGCATCAGTCTGCAGTGCAGCCTTGTGGGAAGACAATGTTCTGTCCCCTTGTGGTTCTTAAGTTATGGGTAAGGAGCTTACATATATTAAAAGGAGGGTCTTCACTTAGTCTCTTAATCTTTATGAGCACTAATAATAGTCAACTCCATTTCCAAAGATTTGGGAGAACTTGCTTTCAACATATAAGGGTTGCATATGTTAGAAGATAAGTCTCAGTTCAGTGTCATTAGAAGGAATGTGGGGCTTTTTTGTTGTTTTATTTTATTTATTTCCAAGTGCCTACACATTTTATATTCTAAGAAAGGGTCTCTGTAGCTTTAATGCATATGCCTTCCCCCCCTATACTTACATTCTGTATCTTTAAGAGGATAATTGCTGAATTGAAATTTGAGAGTGTTATCTTAATAACCAATTACTCAAATAACTTTGAAATTGGCTTAAATTGGCTCGTCATGCTACATTTACCTGAATCTTTTTATGGGAAAGTTAGGAACAAAAAAAAAAAAAAAAAAGGAAAAAGAAAAAGAAAAAAGAAAAAAAATCCTCTTTGGCAGCCTGATTTGTTTAGCATTGCTGGAAGTTCCTGTTTGCAGCAGGAGAGTGGCCCAGCATAACCCCAACTTGGACCCCCTGCTTAGTCACCTCCGGTAAGGTGGAGGAATGTGGTTAGAGGCTGGGATGGATGGATTCTGCTCCCCTGGGGTCCTACCCAAATACTGCCTGCTAACTTCCAACCCCTGCCTGTGAGCAGTGAGAGACCAGGGATGTGAAGACGGATGCTGGCTGGAGAAATCTGCTACCTCATCGCAATGCATTTGCCACAAGCAAGCCAATGGTATGGAGAGGAGGAAATGGAGATATTTCACAGCCAAGTTTAGAATTCTTATTAAAACTGCTGAAAATCAAGATAATCTTCTGTAAAGATTTCATGTGCTTAGTAATTTGGTTGGCACAAGTTATGAGCTTCTGTAGTGGGATGTCAGGTGTGGTCCTGTGTTACACATTCATGTTCCTTCGTCGTTTCCTGACATAAAGTTGATGGAAAACTCATCAAACTTCAGTAAATTTGAATGCTTTTGGTTACCAATATTCATATAATTGCATTTCACAAAATTTTTGTAGTAGATTTGAAGATAACTCATTTGCTCTGTGAGAAGGATCTCCAGTTGACATCGATTTTCCAAACTGGCCCATACATCTCATAGCTCAAAACTTGGTATTTACCAGCTTAGAGTCACTGTTTCATTCTGGAACCCCTGACTGCTTTACTCTGCCCTTTGAAGCACTGAACAGAAGATCATATTGCTTCATAGCCAATGTAATGGGCACTGCTGATCGCTAATGGATCATGTTCTCCATGGCCTGGCTGCCATGAGGTTGAGCAGTGTCTGGACTCTGATGGATCTACTGACAAAGTGAAAAATCATTCTGAAGCCTATTTTGTTTTGCTGATCTTCAGACAAAGAGGGTCCACATTGAGGATCTGCAAAGGAACCAAAATTGGCAAAAAAGTCTGAGTTAGGAGGAGGCAGAATTAAAAATAAAGTGCTACATGTTGTGCTCACTCATGGATGAGAGGAAACTTGTTCCAGAAACCAGAAGAGGTTCATTTCTCAGACTGAAGAACTGGTACCTTTGGTTCAGTCTTCTGCCCACATAGAGTGTTAGGAAACAGCAAGAGACTGATGTTTTGGAATTATCTTTTTTAAAAATGTATTTTATTTTTCATACAATCTCATATTCATAGAATAATTTCAGTTGGAAATACCTCTAATATCATCCAGTCCAACCATCAACCCAATACAATCATGGCAATTAAACCATGTCCCAAAGTGCCCTATCTTTTGTGATAGAATCTTCCAGTGTTTTTCCTCCTGTTAAATGTTACTCTGTTAAAATGAGCACTGTTTTTTCCTGTTAGATTATACTAAATATTCAACCTTTAGATCATCTTAAAGCACAACATTTCCCTACAGTGTTAGTTTCACTGAACACTTCAAAAAGGGGGTGCTTCAAAATCAGTGTACAGTTTGAGTTCTCATGAGAAGGTCTCATTTTTCTGCATGATATCAGTAGTAGGGAGGAATAGAAGGCAACTCCAAATAGTTCTAATCCCACTCTAAATAAATTCAAATACATTTGTCCTCCAACTAAACAAGCAGTTTAAGGCTAACCCTAGTCCAATCTTCTCAGCAGAACATCCAGTTTATCTTTCAATGCTTGAGAATACCTGGAGATACAACTGGATCTTTAACTTTTATTTTTTCAAGTGTAATTTATTCTTATCAACAGACCAAAACTCTCTCAGATTAGGTAAAATGCCCAAAATCTGATGATCCAAGCAGTATTATTTTCTTTTCAATCTCAGCCGCTGTGTCTAAAACAATAGAAATACGTCTCCAAGCCTTTTTATTTCCCCCAGTCTCCTTTTCCAATCCTTTCCCTCAGCTCATCCATAATTATCACCAAATTAAATACTTGTCAAACTCATTCTGATGCCAGTTTTAAACTCAGCTTTCTATTACAGACACATGCACTAATAATATGAACTCTGCCTCACTTTTTCCCCATCCTCCCCTCTCCCTCCTCCCCCAGACTTAATCCCAGATTTAATATTAGACTCAGTCCAGGACAAATCAAGTCTTGTCTCCCACAAATGATGACTCAGTTCCAGGTGGTTCTCATGCCACTTCAAGTCCAAGAAGATAAATTATTAAATTTAGCTTTTATTTCATTCCAGGCTCTACCCAGAATTTTCATTGCAAGGGTAAAGAAAGGGCTTTTAAATACTTCCACCATCCCTGGAGATATTTAAAAGATGTGTGGATGTAGTGTTTGGGGACATGGTGTGGTGGTAGAAGCTTAGCAGTATTGGTTGAATTGGGAGCTCTAGGTGAGCAGTTGGACTTCATCTCAAATGCCTCCTCCAACCTCGACAGTTCTATGATTCTATGACACCTACCAATAAGTTCAACAAAATGTCTCAAAGTCAGGCACAAACCAAGTTAGCCAACCTCCCAACTCTTTGAACCCTAGCTCTACCCTTATCTGAAGAACAGACACTGAATTTTCTCTTACAATGAAGCATAAGATATTCAGATTTGCTGCTGGTGGTCCTTAGCCACCTTCTGACTTCAAGTTGCACAGGGCTCTGAACAACTTGATCTAGTTGAGATCTTGAGATTCTTGCTCACTGCAGGGGGTTTGGACTAGATGACCTTTAAAGGTCCCTTCCAACCTAAACCATTCTATGATTCTGTACATTTACAGGATTCAACAAGAAAATATGGGCATCTGACCATCTCAAATCCTCATCATTCCTTTTGCTGGTTCTTCTGGCCCAACCTTTGTAGACAGCCTCTGCTGAACCCTTGGCCACTCTTTACTCTTACCATTGTATTTGCCTAGGTGACTTCCTTAGAAGAGACTGGAAAAGAAGGCATGTTTTCGAGGGGGAGTTACTTTCAGCTTTGCAAGGCACACTTCTCTAATGATTTTCTGAAATACCAAATGGCCAAGGAATTGAGAAAGAATGTACTTTTTTTCTTTTCTTTTTTTTTTTTGGTGTTTGTTTTTTTTTTTTTTTAATAGAAAGCAGGCTGTGCATGGTACCTGTAATTGAAGAGGCGAAATCTGAGATTCCTGCAAGCATTTAAGGACATATGTATAGGATTTAGGTGAGTATTGATTCGAGTACATAAATGATAAATGAAATACCAGCCACAAAGTATTATTTATTTCTGTCCATAGAGGAATAACCATATTTTGTTCTACTCTGGTTCTTGTTTGAGACCCTGATCCTGTAGCTACCCCTGTGTTAAGTATTAGAGAAATATGAAGGTACAGTGATGTGGTTGGTGGAGGAAAAATCTTCTGTTGTCCTAGATTGAGCATGCTCTGTCAAGTTCTACTCCGCAGTAGGAGTTCTCTCAACTCAGATAGCACATTCATAGCAGTTCATCAGGTCTCATCATCTGTAACACAAGGAGCTAAATTTTTGATGGAAACACTGAATTTAATATGGGTGTACAGAGCTTCAGAACAGCCCATGTGTTTTTAGAAACTCATATATAACCAGGAACATACATAACACAAGCTCAAATCATGAATGCTTCCAAGGATATCCATCAACCACTGGCTACACAGATTCCTTCCAGCAGGTTTGGAAGAAATGGTCATGCATGGTGTCCCTGCCCATGACAGGGAGCTTAGAACTAGATCATCTTTAAGGTCTCTTTTAACCCAAAACATTTTATGATTCTATGCAAGCCAACTTGACACAGGTCATCACAAAATTGTGTGGGTTGGAAGGGACCTTAAAGATCATAAAATCATATGCTTGGAAGGGATCTTTAAAGTTCATCTAATCCAACACCCCTTCCAGTCAACAGGGACATCTCCAACTACACCAGATTGCTCATTGCCCCTTCAAGTCTGACCTTGAATGTCTTCAGGGCCTCCACCACCTCCCTGGGCAACCTGTTCCAGGGTTCCACCACCTTCACAGCAAAGAACTACTTCCTAATGTCCTAAATCTACCTCCAATTTAAAATCATTGTCCCTTCTCCTGTTGCCACATGCCTTTGTAAATAGTCTCTCCCAAGCTTTCTTGTAGACCTCTTCAGGTACAAGATCATCTGATTCCAATCCTTCTGCCATGGATCTTCAACATGACCAGCTTGTTCAAAGCCCTGTCCAACACGGACTTGAACATTTCCAGGGATGCTTCACATGGTTGCACCTTTTTGTTCACTCTGTTTGACACCAGTGGCAGATAAAGACTATTTCCATCATCAACAAAATCTCAGCCTTCTGAGTGCTTATCTCAGCTGGCCTTACTCAGCCTTCAAAGTCCTCCTAAGTTGTTCTTCGAAGAAGTGGAACTACCACAGCAACCCGTGTGCTGTGCAACTTCCCCAGCACCTTTGACTGGACAGAGATTCAAGTAAAATCCCAAGCCTTGACCAAAACTGCAGCATAAACCACCATCCATTAATCCCCCTTGCACAGCAAAAAGGTTTGTTGGAAAAATATGCAGAAGACTGCACAAATTTTGGCCCTAGGGACTGTCAGGACTGGTGCTTTGAGATTTGAGATGGGTGTCTCCTCCAGCCAAGGCTCTGAGGACACGATGATGGCGTAGTTTCAGTTATATAAAATTGATAAATTCTCTTGTCCACATAAAAGAAGTCCATACCCCATTTAGCAGTGCAATTTGCCTACCTACCGTCACTAACATAAATCTCCTTTATTAACTGACTAATCTTCCTTCCTTCCCTCTTTTTTTTTCCTTCAGTCAGACTTTCGTTAACTCTTCTTATATTAAGCATAAAGTAGAAACCACAAAGCCCTCACTTCATTCTTTCTGCACTTCCTAACTGTAAAAACAATGGTGTTTCATGAGATCCAAGGTATTTTTAAATGAAATGATTTTTTTTTTCCTTACTCAACCATCCACTGGACCTTTCTGTTGCCAGGTGTGGGGCTGGTCCTCCATACCATGAGAAAGATTTGCTCTTGAAACATTTCCATTTCAATTAGAAGCAGGAAAAAAATGGAAAACTGACCATAAAAATAAAAGTTGCTCTTCAAAGCTTTTTCCATTCCAGCTTTCCAGACCCAAGTGCTTCTAAGGGCCAAGGTGGGACAACCATCTGAATAAAACCAACTCTACAGAATATAATATACTCTGAGATGCTTCTTGTCCTTGAGAAGGGATACATTTTTCTTTTTGTTTTGTTTTGGTTTTGTTCATGATCAGGGTTAGGAATAATTTTTTAGCAATATCATAGTTAAGCTTATAGCCAACAGGGTTGTAAAACCAAATAAACCTGTTGATATTTTCAGCTGCCCTTTGGGGTTTTGTTTTGTTTTGTTTCAGGCACATAATAAATCTCTACAGTGTCTCTAAATCTCATAAATACCCTGTTCTCCTTTATCTATTTATTTATTTATCTATTTATTTTATTTATTTATCATATATTAGCACTGCTGTTGCCTTGTCAGTTTCCCCATACAGAAGAGTGGATGGAGAAGTCCTTGAATATATTGATCTGTTGGTCACTGAGGAGATCTACTCATGGGCTCAAGACAAGGAGCTCTACCCACTAAGCTGGAGTTTTCCCCAGTTTCTTAAGAAACTGTCTAACATTGCTGACATTTGTCACTAAAAAAAAAATAAACTTCTTCTATCCCATTGTTCCTGTAAGATGTAGCTTCCCCTTTTTTTTCTTTCATTCAAAAACCCTAAAAAAGAACACAGATTCTCCGTGTTCTTTGTGCTCCAGCTCCGTTTCTGTGAGCCCTGTGAATCCCCAGGTTCTGCTTCAAGATACAGCAATCTCCGCACTCATTGAGACCTGGCTGTCTCCATCCCAGCCACCTGCATCATAGTCACCTCCTTTCCACTGCCTCTGTGAGTGCAAATGAGGCTCCCTGCATGTCTGTGTCAAGAGAAGAGAAGGGTTAAAAGAAACATTATATGCCTGCCTGGAAGAAGTACAAGGCATACAAGTCTTATGTAAATGTGCAATAAAAATGAGGAAAGGAAAAAAAAAAATAATAACTGGAAGATGAGGGTGCTGTTTTTATTCCCAGTGTGGGCTAATAATTAGGGTGAGAATGTCATGCAATGAATTTCAAGCATCTTGTATTTGCTGTAGCCTTTGTTACTGCTTTTTGCTTCCTCTCGGATTAACTCCCCTTTCTAACCAATACAATATTTTTTTTTCAGCAATAAAGCATTCACTCAATATTCCTTTTCATAAAACCCTCCATGGCTGTAAGAAAACATAATTGGATGTGCACTATACAGCTTGAGCTTCATAAACATTAAGTCCAACAACATGTTATAAATAATAGTGATACAGAAGATTAGCTCTATTAACCTCCTAACTGAGCTGGAAGCATTAGCCTCTTCCAGAAGAGCTACCACTCTGCAATGCTTTGCAAAACTCTTCGTGTCTGCCTTTAATTTCCACTGCTGCTGCCATTTCCACATCTGCCTTACAGACCTTCCATGCTTCTGGTCCTTGCTAGGTCAAAATGCACAGTGGCAGATTGGCATATTGAGCTATTAATGCGTTGCTCTATGCGTTACAGATGTTGCATAAATGAACGGTGCTCTATCACTGTTCTTTGACACAGGGGCCCAGGGGGTGGGAGGCTGAGACCCAGATCTGTCTGCAACCTGCCTACTCAAGGAAGAAAAAAAAAAGTGAGAGGGGAAAAGAAAAAGAGAAACAAAAAGAGAGAAAAAGAAGACAAAAGAAAATAATTTTAAAAAGAACTAAAATGGGGGGGGGGAAGAGAGTAAAAAAGAGAAAGATAAAAAGAAAATAAAGAGAGGAAAAAAGAAACAGAAAGAAGGAAAAGGAGATAGATGAAAAGGCAGACAAAAAAGAAAGAGAAAAAAGAGATAGATGAAAAGGCAGGCAAAAAAAGAGAAAAAGGAAAGAAAAAAGGGAGAGAATAAAAATAAAGATAAAAAATGGGGGGGAAAGAGATGGAAAGGAGAAAGAAAATTGGAGAAAAAAGAGAGAAAGAAGACAAAAAGAGAGAGAAAAGGATGAGAGAGAAAAGAATAAAAAAGAAAAAAGGAAAAGAGAAAAAAGAGAAAAGAGGGAGAAAACAAAGCAGAAAGAGGAGTTTTTTTTAAATTACAAGGAAAAAAAAAAAGAGGGGTGGGGGGGGAAGAGAGAGAGAGAAAAAAGGAGAAGAAAAAAAAGAAAGAGTTGCTCCTATTGCAGAATCACATTCCAGCTTGCAGAGTCAATTTTTCAGATGTTCTTGCTTTCCTGTTCCTTGTTCCTTCACTCAGACCTCATCTGGCCACAGTGAAAAATGATGTGATGCAGTTTTTTATTCTGCACTTGACACCCTTATGGAAGGCAACGTGGCTCATTGATTCCAAACTCCTCAAAGGTCATGGCACTAGGAACAAAGATTTTTTGGAAGCAGCCCAGGAAAAACTTTCAACTTGGACCCTGAATACCCAGAAATAACAGAACTGTTAATTGTTACCCCTTCTGCTGCTATTAAGCCTGGGCTGAAAACCGAACATATGTTCCATGATCATGTACTTTTATATTAAAATGTTATTGAGTCACCAGGTGAAACGTGTATGAAGTGCACAGCTGAAAACAGACAGTAGGTTTAAATTCTGACAGCAAACAGCTGGAGGATTTAAAAAACTTAATTCAACTAATGCAATCAATAGGGCTCTGCTACAATTTCAACTTCCCCCCCCCCCCCCCCCCCAAACAATTTTGGATGAAAAAGGATATTAATCTATTTGTGATTAGTTCAGCTAAGAGAAAGATTTTTCTCTGTCACCTCTAAAACACTGATTTAAAAAAATAATAAAAATAATTTGAGATGTTTTAAGAAGTGCAAACCATAATTTTTAGCTTGGCACACTACAAAATCATGAGCTGGGTTTTTTTTCCCTCTCTCTCTTTCTACAGTGCAGATTAGCAATGATTACTCACCCCATTGTTTACTCATTCTGCAGCTGTACAGGTTTTGAAATGCTAATATGTGAATTATGTTCTCATTTTATCATAAATTTGGAGAATGAGTCCAATCTAAACAAAATGTGGTGTAAGGAGAGAACCTGACTTTTTTTTCAGATACATGGAAAACATGTCATATAACAATGTAACCTACTGTGGAATGAAGGCATGAAAAGTTGACATGAGAGGTGAGAAACAGGTTTCCCAGGAAGGTTGTGAATGCCCCCTCCCTGGTGGCATTCCAGGCCAGGTTGTATGTCTCATTGACCACAGCATTCAGGCAGGTTTGGAATCTCTCCAAAGGAGACTCCACAACCTCACTGGGCAGGTGGGGCCAGAGCTCTGTCGCCCTCAAGGAAAAGAAATTCTTCTCTCTGTTTTGGTGGAACTTCCTGGGTTTCAGTTTGTACCCACTGTCCCTTGTTCCCTCTTAGTCTGTTGTTCTCCAAGCTCACAGCCCCAGTTCTCTCAGCCTTTCCTCCTCATAGAGATGCTCCAATCCTCTCAACACCTTTGTAGTCTCTGATGAACTCTCTCCCACAGTTCCCTGGCTCCCTATTCCAATGCCTGACCACCCTTTCAGGAAAGAAATTTTTACTCATATCCAACCTACATGTTCCTTGGCACAATTTCAGACCATCGCCTCTATTTCTATGACCTGGTACTAAGGAGAAGGGAACAACCCCCACCTCACTTCAGGGAAGTGTAGAGAGCAATGAGGAATATCCTCTGAGTTGCTTCTTGTCTTTGAGAAGGGGCACATTTATTCTTTTTTGTTGCTTTTTTGGGTTTGTGGGTTTGTTTGTTTAGGGTTTTTTTTTTTTGTTGCTGGTTTGTTTGTTTTTCTGGTTTTTTTTCTTTTCTTTTTTTTTGGTGGTGGGGCATGGTCAAGGTTAGGAATTTTTTTTTTTTTTACATCATAGTTAAACTTCTGTCATCATGGTTGTAAAATCCAATAAACCTGTTGATATTTTCAGCTGTCTTTTGGCCTTTTTTTCAGGCACATAATCAATCCCTTCAATGTCTCTAAATCTGCATAAATTGCCTGTTCTTTGTCTACTTATTTATTTGTATATGTATTTATTTTATTTATCATGTTGTCACTGCTGTTGCCCTGTCAGTGTTCCCCCAGGAGAATGGCTGGAGAGGTCATTGAATATCTTGATCTGATGGTCACCAAGGAGATCTTCTGGTAGGCATAGTGGGCTCAAGACAAGGAGATCTAGCCCCTGATTTGGAGTTTTCACTACTTCCTTAAGAAACTGTTTGAAATTGTTGTCATTTAACTGTCAGTTAAAAAAAAAAAAAAAAAAGCAGCAAAACAAAGAGAAAAAAATCCCCACCCTCCTTCATTTCCATTGTTCCTTCAAGATGTGAGTTCTTCTCATTTTTTCATTCAAAACACCAAAAAAATCATTTTTGCACCCAAATTTTTAGTGTTCTTTATGCTCCAGCTCCACCTATTTCCTTGCTGTAATATTAGCAGGGGGTTAAGAACCCTGGCTGGGTTTTCTCAGGATAATTGTAAGGCTGCTGGAGAGAAGAAGAGGTGAAAGCCCATCCATAGCATCTGCACCACTCAACTTTAGATTCTATCAAGTTGAACTGATTAGTCTTAAAAAGGGCAGCACTTATACTCATGCAGAACAGACCTTCCTGCCCTGGGAAATGTCTTCTTACATGACAGGTAAATCAGATATAGAAAACTCCCCTTATTAATTATCATCTGGTAGGTTCTCATTACCAGTTTACCTTTAATCTGCAAGCCAGGTCAGCACAGGGACTGCACAATTCTTCCCCTCTCTGTGCTTTGAATGATGATTTATTGACTTTCTTTGGTATCTGCAGCCACGTAGAAGGTGGCTGAGGAAGGCAGTAGAAAGGCAGCAGAACCTCAGGACTTTCTGCTCACAGGCAGAAAAACATTGTGGAGAGGCCAAAATGGTTGGCAGTCCTAAGAGGAAAATGTATTCAAGGGAATTGCAGCCTTTGCATATTGCTGTGCTGCATGGAGAAGAAGATCCATGAGTTTTTGGGTAGAAATGTTGATCTGCTGAAGGGTAGGAAGGCTCTACAAAGCATCTAAGCAAGCTACATAGATGGGTCAAGGCTGATGGGATGAGGTTCAAAAAGGTAAGTGCTGGGTTTTGTACGTGGGTCACGACAATCCCTTGAACCTTCCAGACTTGAGGCAGAGTAGATAGAAACTGCCCAGTATAAAAGGACTTGGGCATGCTGGTTAACAGCTGGCTTGAACATGAGCCAGTGTGTGCCTAGTGGGCCAAAAAGACCAATATCATCCTGGCCTGGATCAGGTATAGTGTGGCCAGCAGGACCAGGGCAGTGATTATCCCCCTGTACTCAGCACTGGTGAGGCCACACCTTGAATAGTGGGTTAGGTTTTGGGTCCTTCACTCCAAGAAGGACATTAAGGTGCTGGAGTGTGTTCAGAGAAGGACAAAGAAACTGGTGAAGGGTCTAGAGCACAAGTATTGTGAGCTGTGACTGAGGAAGCTGGAGTTGATTAGCCTGGAGAAAAGGAGGCTGAGGTGAGACCTTCTTGCTCTCTACAATTCCCTCAAAAGTGGTTGTAGCAAGTTAGGCGTTGGTCTCCTCGCCCAAGTAACAAGTGACAGGATGAGAGGAAATGTCCCCAGGTTGCACAGGAGTAGGCATCTAGTTATAAATTTTGAGATTTCCCTCTTTAGGAGGGCAGTGTTCCAGCCTATGGAAAATACTGGGAGATGAACATGTATATGCAGGTAAAATCTACCAAAATTAATACTTTATGGGCAAATCCAGGAAACTGCACTGAAAGTTGTTCCCAGGACTTCAAAGATTTCTTGCTTTTCCAAGGCAAGTGTCAACCATTTGTGCCAAATAGTTGCAGTTTGAACATCTCTTTCTAGTACTGATCTATATTAATTGACAAATCAATCTGAGTGCAGAAAAATATTCTCCTCAGTGGTATCCACTGACTATTATGATTTTTTAATATATATGTAAGCAAAGATAATTGAAGTTGATTAACAGGCCAACTGTTAGAACAGCATTTGATTGATACTTCAAAACAAAAGTAACAGGTTTCTCTGAGTTCCAACAGCTAAAACTTCCTAAAAACTGAAAATTAACATTCTGGAAAGCACAGACAGAAATAAAATATGAGAATGCTAATGTCAGAGTCTGTGATTTTGATGATTTTTTTTCCCTTAATACGTCTCTTGGGAGTATTAAGCGTATGTTTATACTACTGGAATCCCATGGAATATAGATTCCCACTTCCAGAAGGGGTAGTCTTGATAGGCAGCAGGAAGTGAGAGCAGTTTGGGAGCATGATTTCAGAGATACCATGGAGCAGAGAGGTTTTAATGATGGAATGATTTACAAATAGTTATCTGGAAACCAGCAGTATGAAACCAGTTAATCAATAAGTATGGGAGGATGCTGTGCTAGTGGGGGTTGATTGTGTTGCAAAGGGGCAAAATTTAATTTGCAGCAAGGGAAAATATTCCTCTTGAAGTATGAAGCTGCTCAATGAAGGGCATGATCCTAAATTTGGATGTTTTATCCCTAGTGAATCCCAGCTACAGAAAGGTTTACATCAGAAAGAGCCTTCAGGGCAGCATACCTGACTCAAGAGTCTGGAAGTGAACAACACTGACCACAGCTGTTCTCTTCACCCTGTAGCAGTGGCTATGAGTATCTCAAGAGTACATCACATCCAGAATACTGTCTCTAGCTCTGGGTTTCTCCAGTTCTAGAGAGATGGGGAACTACTGGAGAGAGTCAAATAGGAGCTATGAGGATGCTGAGAGTACCGGAGTATCTCGGTGAGGAGGAAAGGCTGAGAGACCTGGGGCTGTTTGGCCTGGGAAAGAACAGCCTGAGAGGGGATCTTCTTATTGCTCAGAAAGAGCTAAAGGACCTGTGGGATGCAAGTGGATGGGGCCAGACCCTTTTCAGTGCTGCCCAGTGACAGGACAAGGGACAACAGGCACAAAGTGGAGCCCAGGAGGTTCCACCTGAACAGGAGTAGAAAATTCTTTGATGTGAGGATGCTGGACCACTGGAACAGGCTGCCCAGAGAAGTTGTGGAGTCTTCTTCTCTGGAGAGATTCCAAACCCACTTAGATATTGTGATCTTGTGCCCCCTGCTGCAAGTGATGCTCCTTTAGCAGAGGCTTTGGATTAGATGACCCCCAGATGTCCCCCAGCATGCTGCAATTCTCTGGTTCTGTGATTCTGCAACTGTCTTGATGAGAATTTGGATTTCTCATGCAGTTTTACATATCAGGGTTAGCAGCTTAGAAATCCATTTAGAAGTTAAAATGGAGGGGTTGATTTTCTGATGAAGTCTATGGGGACATTTCTCAATCATGTTAAACGAGAAGGAAATACATTCGGAGAAAATGAATTTGAGAAGGAGTTGTCTTTGCCTTTCCCCCTCCCCCCCCCCCCCCCCCCCCATAATTTGTTTTATATTTTTCTTTGTGTTCTGTGGTCAGTGGCTCTGAATTCTTTGCCACAGCTGGATGCTGACAACTACACCAGTGGAGATGAGATGAACCAGCAGGTTGTAAGCACCTCATACCCCTTCTTTCATTCTTACAATATTGGAAGTGTCTATGGATGAACCCCCTTCCTCACAGCTCCCATAACATCAACCACTGGCTGGGCAAGAAGATTAAAGCAGGAGAAAAAAAAAGAATAAAAACAACAGACCTGGGAATATATTCCATTAAACATTCCATTGTACTTGCCCCAAAATGATATTCTTGGGAATTTACTCAACATTTTATTACTTGCTGTATTTAAAAATATATACTTCATCCAACTCTTCTTTACACGGTAGTGCTGCTAAACATTTAGCATATTTTATGTCTTCAAATAAACTTGAGAGCATGGCTTGCAATACTAAAGAAAAGGTAGCAATTTACTTCCAGACTAGATTTCACACTTGTAGTCTTTTCACAGAGCCTGACATTGTTCAGTTTACTAATTGCAAGCCCAATAAATTCTCCAAAGAACACAAAAGTCTCATGTCACATCTGTGCTGAGACTTAAATCAAGATCTAATTGCTCAAGTGGCCGTAAGTTGTGAGAGTCCAGGGTCTGATGGCATGACTGAAGTGGTGAATTTCCAATATCTAAACTAAATTGGTTTAAACCCGGAGAGTGGAGAAGGAGAAGGGTAAGGATATTGACAACCAAGTGTCTCCTAGAGCTGCTTCTTCACATTCCAATTCCTCCATCTAAACCTTTGTAGCAACAGTTTCCTTGGGACTTTCCCTCCTCTAATTGAAAAATTTGAGGTTAAAAAGCTGTTGTCTCCATTTCCTCTTGCAAATTTTTGTCAAGGAGTGTGTATTTCAAAACCATAAGCTCATAGAATAGTTTGGGTTGAAAGGGACCTTTAAAAGTCATGTAGTCCAACTCCCCTGTAGTAAGTAGGGACATCTACAAGCAGATCTGCAAGCAGGTTGCTCTGAGTCCCATACAACCTGACATGGAATGGTTCCAGAGACGGGGCATCTACCACTTTTTTGGGCAAACTGGGCCAAGGTTTCATCATCCTCAGCGTAAAAGATCTCTTTCTTCTATCAAGTCTAAATATCCCTCTTTCAGTTTAAAAACATCACCCCTTGTCCTGTCACAGAAGACCCTGCTAAAAAGTCTGTCCCCATCTCTGGCCTCAAAATTTCAGTATACTCTTTAAGACCATGAGAAGGTCTCCCTGGAGCCTTCTCCTCTCCAGGATGAACAACCCCAACTCTCTCAGCCTGTCCTCTCTGCAGAGGGCTTTCAGCCTTCCTGTCATTACTGTGGCCTCCTCTGGTCCTGCTCCAACAGGTCCATGTCTCTCCAATGCTGAGAACTCCAGAGCTGGATGCAGTGCTGCAGGTGGGGTCTCAGCAGAGTGATGTAGATGTTCATTAAAAATAGAGGGACATATTCTGTCTTCTGTGGTCATTTGATGGACACAGCCTTAGCTGACTGCAACTCCAACAGGGCTTATCAACCACTCCATGGCTGATCCAGAAACATGACAAAATTCTGCCTCTTTTGGGGACTGCTACTTGCAATGGTGTTTGCTCTTCCCATGCCTGGGAAAAAGGGACCCTGTGGTCACCTCTGAAAGCCAGACCTGGGTGTCACATCAACCATGCTCACGTCTTCTACAGACACAGCCCACAACCCGTGCTGCCCGAGCCAAGCCAGAACAGTTAAACTTGTCGCCATCTCAGAATTCGAAAGGAGGATTTAATCTTGGGTTGTCAGCTCAAATATTCCCCACAGTTTTGTGGAACAGCCTTATTTTCCCATAGGAAAAACAAAACAAAACTATGGGCCTCTAGCAAACCTTGGTAAGGAGCTATTCTGTTTGCTTTTGCAAGATTATCAACAAACCAAACTATGTAGGCTTGTCTTTAATTGTGAAACTTTTCCTACCAAGTGTTTTCCAGCTCCAGAGATGCAAGGCCACCTAAGGTGAGATGTGGGGGTTTGCAGGCTTTGTCCTTTGGATGCCATTAAGCTCTCTCTAGAGGTTTTAAGCTCACTAATTGTCACTTTTGCTGTAAATTGGCATGAGCCCAGTAGAAAACCCTCAGACATGAAGGAAAATTTCCATTGACTTAATTTGGTGGTGTCTCCATGTCAGTGACTGGATGGTTTATCAATGCAAAGGGACAAGAGAGACCAAGATGAAAAATTCTTTGTCTGTCTTTCATCACATGGCTTGTCCTAGAGCTGGGGACTGTGGTTAGACACAGAACAACCAAACAACTACTGAAGGTTGAGAAAACAAAGCTGGAAACCACACGCATGACTTTTTCCCCTCTTGTGTAGACTGGTTGAATATAAGGATAGCTCCAGTCACATGGTTGAGTTTTAAGACAAAACAGTAGATTTAGACTAGATATAAGGGTGAAATGCCTAACAATGAGGGTGGTGAGACCCTGCCCCACATTGACCAGCCAGGTTATAGATGTCCCACCCCTGGAAACATTTCAGATGAGGTTGGATGGGGCTCTGAGCAACCTGATCTACCTGCAGATGTCCCTGCTGACTGCAGGGACTAGATGACCTTTAAAGGTCCCTTCTAACCCAAACCATTCTAAGATTCTGTGTTTTGGATTGATAGGGTCCTTTAAAGATCACCCAGTCCAACTCTTCTACAATAATCAGGGACATCAACTAGATCAAGTCATGCTGGTGGAGGTAGCCTTCTCTGGGTTTTTCCTCTCTTTCATGTGAAGACTAATTCAAACAGCTCCCCACACAACCTCTGGCCCATGGTCAGACTCCAGTGCTACTGGGCTGTCCCAGCTGGACCATTGCCCCTCCTTCATGGCCAGTCCACAACCATTAGTGCTACTGAGTAGAGACAGGGGTGGCTCTTGCCTCCTGTGCTGATGGCTCTGGATGCAGAGGGAATAAACACAGCAACCATCAGAGAATCATACAGAATCCCAGCATGGTGAGGGTTGGAAGGGACCTCTGGAGATCATCTAGTCCAATCCCTCTGCTAGAGCAGTATCACCTAAAGTCACACAGAAACATGTCCAGGTGGGTTTTGAATGCCTCCAGAGAAGAACATTCCACAACCTCTCTGGGCATCCTGATCCAGTGCTTTGCCACCCTCAAAGTGAAGAATTTTACTGCCTCAGCTTCTGCTGCTAGTGGAGCACCCGTGAAAGACGTTTTCCTGCAAATATTCAGGGTATCGTGCTATAAAAGATATTTGACTCCTAATAGTGCATGTTATTACAGTAGAAATAGACAGGGAAAGACAAAAATATGGATTTCTAGGAGTTTAAAGGATTTCCATGTGACAGACCACTTTCTATTTCTACTGACAGAAGCTTTTACAACCACCTGAAGGAATTAGTGACCTTTATTTTGTACAGTCTTTATTTCTGAGCATCTGGGGCAGGAAATTGAAGGTTCTTTAACTGTGGATCTACCTAGAAGTGTTTCTGAAGAGCAGCATAACAAATACATGGTTTCCCCTGGATGGGAAGGGTGGAAGGTGGTTGCCCAGTCCAATGTCATGGTTAAATCTCTGAACAAACTGAGTACTGGAGATTCTGGTATTACATAACTGTTGAAACCTTCATTTTTTTAACACTGCTGACACTATTTTAGCATCTTAAGCCATAGTTTTGTGCTGTGTACATAGCATATACAACCATATTTCCTTTCAGAACGTGCCACTGAGTCACTGAAGTGCTGGCTTTAATTAAGATCAAGGTCAGAAATATAATTATATGTGAAAGCCCATGGAAGACAGAGAGCAAAGCTGTAGAAAGTTCAGAGTACACATGTTGATGCTGGGAGATGAGCAGCAGCTCTCTGCGGGCAGGTATTAGTTTCCATAAAAGTGTTGGAATAATCCTCAGGGCCCTTGTACTAGAGAGAAGCTGAACTTACAGTAGGAGAAAAATTTCTGATATGGGATTTGGAACCACTCACATATCACCTTCCTCAAGCTGGTGCTATCATTGTCCAGACTGGGTACCAAACATCAATACTTAAATGCCTTTATTGTTTTCCCAGAGAAGGTAATGTAAAGTAACTGAAACTTATCTTTATCAAATCTTGTCTTTATAAAAATTTATATTTTCTTTATCACAACTTAGATTTTCTTTATTGAAACTTAGGTTTTCTGTACTCAAATTTGCTTTATCTTTCTTCTGTTATCTTTATTAAAACAAGATACAAAATTACTCATATGTCTGGGAAGATTTTTTTGGCCATATTCAGAGATGAGCATATGTTAAAATAATCATCTAGGAAAAATATACCTCAGCATATCAGAAAAAGTCATTTGCTGTAAAAATCATTGTTTCTGAGAAATGTTAAGAAAATTTTGGTCCACAAACTAAATTCTCAGTGTTGATGCTGCGACCTGAAGAAATTTTCCACATCGAAAACCCTCACGTCCGATAATTAACAAAATTAAACATAAGGAAACCTCCATCCTTCTTCCATTCAGCAAAGGGCTCATATTTTTTCCCCTCGCAGATGTTACAATCAGGGTGTCAACACTTTTATTCCTTTGTCCATAAGTTGAAAATTATGGCTGCTCCATGAATTGCTAACGTGCTCAGAAGAGGCAGACCCAGCTGCAGTGCACATGAGTTCAAGCTCCTGCTCGGGCCTCATGTTTCACCATGACCTCAGTTTCCTGTGCTGAATGGGAACCAACGCGAGCAAGCACTTGTAAAACTGTTTTTGAAGAGTGAAGTTATGAAGAGGTGCTGCGGTGTCAAACATCTGTTCCATCCATTACACTCCAATAGCCGCCGTGACTCTACAGTAGGGCAAGAGCCATCAATAAATTAAAAGCCTCTGGTGGCCATGCTCTCCTGACTCTCTTGAGTCACCCTGGCTCTTGTGCCAATTTGAGACATGACATAAAGAGGGTAAATAAAAGAAGGGAAACTTTGCTGTTCTGTGACAACTCCTTGCTCCATTTGCAATAAGGGATTCTGCTTTAAGGGGGTGTTTTTAGGGTAAGCAACTTGCTGGTTGATAAGATTAATATTCCAAAGCATTCATGGTCAAAAGTGACATTTCAGCCTCTCTTAAAAAATAAGTTTGTTTGAGATTCCAGCAACTTCTTTTTTTTTTTTTTTTTAATAACTTTGCTATTAATATGATTTTTTCTTAGTTTTCAACAAAAATGTCAGCCTCTCAAAAATAGTTTTCCTTGAAATTTTGACCTCTCTTAAAAAAGTAATTTTGTTTTTCTCATCATTTTTTTGGATTTCAACAAAAATTTCAACTCTCAATTAAAAAAAAAAAAATTGCTTTCCTTACAATGTTTCTGTTTTCAACCAAAATTTCAACCTCCCTTTAAAATAACTTTGCTTTTTTCATCTTTTTTATTTGTTTGGGGGGGGGGGGTTTGTTAAATTAATAACAAGAGTAAATAAGAGACATGTACTTTTCAGACATCTGTGCAGTTTACAGATGTAAAAGTCCTGAAATTCTGTATTTATGATTTTTGGACCCAAATAGAGTTAATTACAGTAAGATAAATCCTATAGCTGCACCATATATCTCTTGTCAAAATTGGCAGGTACCTTAATTAAGGCAAAATAGACACCAGATTGGTAGGACAGTTGCTTCTTGTGACAAAATATAAATTGTATTTCTCAAACCAGAGTTCTGTTTATAGTTGGAAGGGACTGGGGGCTGGGAACTAAAATATCAACCCAGGCAGTCTGAGAAAATGTTAAGAGGCTGTGAAGTTGTTCAGCTCAGGGTTATCAGTTTGAAGATTGCTGGGATCAGTCATGTTCACCAGAAGCTGTTTCCACCTCATGGATCCACAGTGGTGGTTGTCCAAAGTGCAACCCCTCAGCCACTGGTAACCACATTGGCTCTTCTAGTGTTGTAGAATCATAGAATCATTGATTGGAAAATACCTTTAAGATCGTCATGTTCAAACATCAACCAGCACTGCCAGATCACCACTAAACCACATCCCTCATAAACACATTTACATGGCTTAGAAATCTCTCCAAGGATGGGGATTCTATCACTGCCCTGGGAAGCCTGTTCCAGGACTTTACAACCCTTTGGAGGAAGAAATTGTTCCTCATGTCCAACCTAAACCTCCCCTGGTGCTACTTGAGGCCATTTCCTCGTGTCTTGTAACTTGTTCCTTGGGAGAAAAGACCAACCCCCATCTACAGCTACAACCTCCTTTCAGGGATTTAGAGAGACAGAAAGTCTCCCTTCTGCCTCCTTTTGTCCAGGCTGAATAACTCAAATTCCCTCAGCTACTCTTCACCAGAGCTGTTCTCCAAACTCCGCCAGCTTTGTTGTCCTTCTCTGGACTCACTCCTGCACCTCAGCTTCTTCTTGAAGTGAGAGGTCCAAAACTGAACACATCAAGTTGTCCTTTCCTGTTCCTCAAAATCTTCCCTTTTCTCTTCAGTTCCCACTCAGGTAATACGAATTCATCTGAGCAAAAGCCTTGGCCTAGCCTGTTTAACTACTGGTATCATCATGCTATCTGGTTTGGTTCCTCTGTCTTTCTTTCACCTGTATATGTGGGGGAAAAAAATTACTGTGAGAAACGTAGATGTTTAGAAGCTGATCAAAACACTTCCCAGTGGTTTAGGAAGAAAAACTGAGAAGTCGTGGTTCCCTAGTGGGCATGGAATGGTTTTGGTAAAGAAAAATGAATTTTTAAGCTTTGTTAAAGACACCACAATAAATGACAAGCATGTTCAAATGAGTCAAACTGAATATTTTCCAAGGTGTTTTTCCCTCCCAGATGTGTTCTATCATTCATGTCCCTCATCCTAATTATCTCAGTTTTAATGCCATGATAATATATCCATAATACCCACGGACCCTGTGCAGCTCCATCACCTTCAGCAATACTCTCCACAGGCAGAGGAACATGCAGGGATGTTCCTTCTTGATCACAACATTGGCATCAAAATATCAGTTCTCAGATGAGTTTGCAAAGAATCCTTAACCCCTAGGAGAAACCTGGCCTCCCACCTGACTGCAAAATGCTCTGCAGAATCTTTAGCTTGTGAACAAACTTCATGCTGGAAGGAAGAGGAGTGTTCCATGGACATGTTACTAACTAGAAACCAAAATAGTGTGGAAGCTAACCCATAGGCTTCATAATGAGACATTTTGGTTGTATGCCTGCATAAGCAGGGAGAAAAACACCTTTAATTAAAGAGAGTTTGGGTTTGGTGGGCTGTGTCTCACATAACACAATAGAATCTGTTCAGAGCCAGGATGTATCTTCAGGGATCTGGTTCTGCTTGAAAAGTAATCCCTAAAAAAAATCATAAAACCAGAGATGTTTTAGGGGCTGCAGATTATGAAGCAAACAAAAAGAATCATTTTGTGAAAACATGTTTTCAAAGAGCCATCTCCTAGTTTGCTGGTGAAGATGGCCCACAAAGCAAACATTAAGTCATCAAACTTCCCCTTAAATTCATCGATTTATAGCAGATAAATATTTAATATTTGTTGTTGGAGTCTGTACCATGAGAAACAGATAACAAAAATGCTCCATTTTCCAATATATTTTAGGGCTTTCCACATCTTCCTCTGGTGAAAACTGGATCATTCCACTGACTGACTGGTTTGACTAGGAATCCTGTAAATGTAGGAGTAGATGACAAACACAAAGCAAAACACAAAAAAAAAATTCTTGGCACTTGGGGATTTGTGTTGGCCAAATGACGAGACTGAATCCCAGAATCTCTGTTTGGAGAGGATATGAAGTCATTGTTCAAATGTACACATAAACTGAATCAGGAGGGATGAGATGTAAAAAAAAAAAAAATCTACAGCGTTCAGTCTCATAAAACTATCAATTAGACAGGACTGTTTGTGTCCATTTCTGTGAATTCTTCTGTAGAACAAATGTTTTGTTTTTTAACTTCTGGGTTGACCATGCAGCTGGCATGAAAGCTGGTATGCTGCTATAAACAAGGGGCTGAGCATCTGCTTAGCAAACACTCCGTGGTTTCATTCACAGAGCAGTGATTTCAGGAGACATGGGGTTGGTTGTATGGAGTAGGTGCTTGGATCGTGAGTTTATGAATCTGCCTGCCATCTTGAAGAAGGGTGACAAAGATGATGAAGGGACTGGAACATCACTCTTATGAGGAAAGATTGAGAGAATTGTGTCTTTTTAGTCTGGAAAAGAGATGACTGAGGTGGAGATCTCATAAATGTCCATAAATCCTTAAAGGGTGGGTGTCAGGAGGGTGGGATCAATCTTTTTTCAGTGGTGATCAGTGACAGGACAAGGGGTAATGGGCACAAACTTGAATGTAAGGAGGAGGAGAAACTTCTTTAATGTAATGGTGATGGAGCACTGGAACAGGCTACCTTGTTCCTGTACCCAGAGGTGGTGGAGTCTCCATCTCTGGAGACATTCCAGACCTGCCCAGGCATGTTCTTGTGTGACCTTTTCTAAGTGATCCTGCTTTGGCAGGGGGGAGTTGGACTTGATCTCCAGAGGACCGTTCCAACCCCTGCTATTCTGTGATTCTGTGATTCCTTTTGCCATTCTTTGAAAGCAATGTTTCAAGTGTTATAAAAGTGGATTTCCTTCTTCTGGGACCACACAGCATCTCTGCTTTTGTGACACTTAATTTAGTTTAAGTTAGAGGTCTTAAAGCTGGGTGATATAAATGCAGGCTGAAGTGTGCTCTAAGTGAAGTATCCTACTACACTTTGAAAGGGACATGGCTTGTGTCTCACATTTTTTATACTGAAAAAGAAAGAGAGAAAATACAAAAATGTAAAGATTTTGTTGATTGTTCACTATCCTGTAAAATCACCAAAATGCGAAATAAAGTGAAAACCAGAAGATGTGGTTATGGAAAGCCAAAAATGGATTGGACCTCCAGAGGTGATCTAGTCTAATTCCCCCTGATGAAGCAAGACCCAGAGCTGATTGCCCAGGATCACACTGTTGAGGTGGATTTGGAATCTCTCCAGAGAAGATGACTTCACAACCTCTTTGGTCAGCCTGCTCCAGAGCTCCATCACCCACACCTACCTTTCTGGGCAGTCAAATTTTAGTTCAAATCATCCCAAATCACAGTCATTTGGGATAATATAGATCACAGTCTGCATGTCTCCTCCATCTCTACTATTTTACTGTTTCTAAGATGTGGAATATCAAAAGATGCTGCTCCCAGGCCTTTGTGGTTTGCTTCAGGTCCACAGTGGTTTGCTTGGCCTTTTTTGGTGATGCAATGTCTCTGAATTTTCCTTAAACTATGCTTTCTGCTAGGACAAATTAAAAAAAAAAAAAAACCACAAAAAACAACCTAAAGAAAACAAATATCAAACAACCCCCCTAAACGAACACAAAACAAACCAAATAAACCAGAAAACCCCAAACAAACAAAACCATAAACAACAACAACAACAAAAAACCCCTTAAACCCCAATTTCAAAGTGGATCATGGTGAAGTTCTTAATGCCACATTTTCCTCCAACACCAGCAGCACTGCTGGACCTTGTTAAGGTAAATTTACAATCGCCTGCTTCCTAAAAGCATTAAAGTCAGTGATTCCTTCTGGCTCGTTTCTCATGGTAAGCTTTATGAATGTGCTCAGAAATTTCAAACAGTAAAACAATCCAGTAAAAGAAGTTTGTGTATGTGGAGAAGTCTGTTTGTCTGAACTTTCTGATGTATCACCCTGCTCCCTAAAGCTTTCTCCTGCATAGGTAGCTGAATTTGGGATAAGGTGGAGGTTAAAGCTGATGGATAGTCAATGTTCTTTCCAATCTGGTGTGTTTCTAACACCAAATATTCAATTACATATTGTTTTCATGATCTATAGGATGTAGTCACGGGCAAATCTCAAAAGGTAGAGTGGTTTTGTTGTCTGAACTCTGCTTCTCAAAAAGAGGAAATCAGATGCTTGTCAAAAGTCAGTGTAATTTCTATACTGTGCCAAGCTGGGTTGGAAACTCATGAGAACATCCCTCCTGTGAGACTTCTGGTGCTTCCTGCTTCAGCTTGTGGTGTAAATGTCACAAGCACCTCCAGAGTTATTCATGTGGTATTTCAACACCCATGCTGCCATACTCAAACAAGACTCCATGACAGGGAGACATTCAAAAGCACAAACCACTGAAGAGGATGGAAAGAAACAGAGGTTCCTTGTGTAGGTTGTTTTATTAATTGTTTAATCTGCATTTTGCTTGAATACCTGGATATAATCTGGGTTTGAATGCTCAGTGGATACATACAATTGCAGAATCACAGAATGGTAGTGAGCTGGAAGGGACCTCTGGAGATCATCTAGTCCAACACCTCTGTTAAAACAGAAAGGGGGTCACCCTGAGCAGGTTGGCCAGGATCCCAGTGTCCAGGCGGGTTTTGAATCTCTCCAGGGAAGGAGACACCACAACCTCTCTGAGCAGCCTGTTCCAGGACTCCAGTACCCTCACAGCAGAGAAGTTTTTCCTATTTAAATCATTGTTTCAGTTTCACTTTTTCTACTTTTTTTCTTTACAAGAAACCAGGGTACGAAAGCCCCTGGACAGGGCTGCTCATGGGGCACAGCTTGGATGCCTCTCCCCAACAGCAGTAACATCTGGCAGCAAGAATGAAGTCTTACAGACTAATTCACAGCACAAGGAAAGCTAACTTCAGTGCTAACCCTTCATTCCCATGATTTTAAGACCATGGGTGGTATTTTGCACAATGGATGGTATAAAGGTTGGTGCCACAGATTCAAAAGGCAAAGCAAAACATCCCAGCTGCCACCCATGGAAAAGCAAGGGTCCCTGGCAGCCAGATGAACGGGCAGTGAAATGCAAGTTTTGCAATTTGTCAGGTTAAACAAACCTCTTAAAGTTTCCCATTCCTTGTTTGAAGTCTTGTCAAGTTATGGGAAAGCATTTCAATTAACAACTCATGGATTTTAAAATAAAAATCAATAAGGCACATATTTCTTTAAGTAACATCCAGAGTTTTTCTTCCAAAGTTAGTTTGACAGATTTCCATTAAGACTATTGGCTTAAGATGATGTGATTGTGTTTTAATATGAAGAATGAATAAAAGATATATAAACTTATATTTATATAACCCAGTGCAGTGCATTTCCCACTCCAACTTTCTTCACAGTTTAGATATAAATGAATTTGGTTCTTCAAGGAAAAACATCGTGACACAGAGACAAAATCCCCACAGCCTTTGACTCCCACCAGCTCCATTCAACAACAACAAGGAAAAATAGAGGAAGAAAATAGAGTATGGGAAAAAGAGAGAAAGACAGAAGGAAAGAAACAAAGGAAAGGAAGAAAGGAGGAAAGGAAGAAAAGAAGAAAGAAAGGAAGAAAGAAAGGAAGAAAGGAAGAAAGAAAGGAAGAAAGGAAGAAAGAAAGGAAGAAAGAAAGAAGGGAAGGAAGAAAGGAAGAAAGAAAGAAGGGAAGGAAGAAAGGAAGGAAGGAAGAAAGGAAGGAAGAAAGGAAGGAAGGAAGAAAGGAAGAAATGAAGAAAGGAAGAAAAAGAAAGGAAGAAAGAAAGAAAGGAAGAAAGGAAGAAAGGAAGAAAGGAAGAAAAGAAGAAAGGAAGGAAGAAAGAAAGGAAGAAAGGAAAGAAGGAAGGAAGGAAGAAAAGAAGAAAGGAAGGAAGAAAGAAAGGAAGAAAGGAAAGAAGGAAGGAAGGAAGGAAGGAAGGAAGGAAGGAAGAAAGAAAGAAAGAAAGAAGAAAGAAAGAAAGAAAGAAAGAAAGAAAGAAAGAAAGAAAGAAAGAAAGAAAGAAAGAAAGAAAGAAAAGAAAGAAAGAAAGAAAGAAAGAAAGAAAGAAAGAAAGAAAGAAAGAAAGAAAGAAAGAAAGAAAGAAAGAAAGAAAGAAAAAGAAAGAAAGAAAGAAAAGGAAAAGTGGTAAAAATAAACCAGAGTATCTTGATTTGCATTGGCTTCATTATTCTCTAGATAAAAAGCTACCCAAGATAAAATGAGGACTCTTAGTGCAAACTTTTAAAGAATTCACATATTTACATCAATTTTTTAAAGGTTTTATAACTAATGAACTCAGATTTCTTTTGGCATGGCATAAAATCCATTTGTACAGTTGTTAATTAAGAATGCAGCCTACGCAATTAAAATTAAGGGTAGAGACTTCATCAGATGTCCTGTGAGAACCCCAGTCGAAAAAATTATGTTAATGCTGGATGTCCTAAAAGCATTCTCTGAATGTTGGGAACACTTTCTGAGGAATTCTTTCTGTTATACAGTAAGGATTTGTTTAAAGATGAAAATTAGGAGCTTTTAATTTTGAAGCACTAGGATTTTGTTTATCACTGGCATTACTTTGTGCTTTCAAATCAGGCAGGGTCACTTAAAACTGTATTTGCATATATATATATGTGTGTGTGTGTGTGTCTATAAATGTATGTATATATAGACTGAGACATGCCCACAATCTATAATGCAAATAATGCACAAGCAGGCAAGGGAATTCCTAATGTGGATTTTAATAATTAAAGTGACAAGGGCCATTATTGGGGATATTAGGACATTTCTATGTTGAAATTATTAAAATTACATTTGAAATAATGAATGAAATGCAGACATGAAAAAAAAAAAAGGTTTGAGATAGCTAATTGCAAAGGTTGTACAGGTTGTATAGGAAAATGAAGTTTGGTGGAATTGAATGGTACTAAGGGAGCTCCCTAGAAAACAGTTTTCTCTTTAAGAAGTGATGAAGCATGATCAATATTGGGATGAGATGAGAAACTACTGGATAGAGTCCAGAGGAATCTACAAAGATGCTGAGGAAACTGGAGCACATCGGTGAGGAGGAAAGACTGAGGGACCTGGGGCTGCTGAGCCAGCAGAAGAGCAACCTGAGAGGGGATCTTCTCAATGCCCAGCAAGAGCTAAAGACCTATGTCTTGTCAGTGGTGCCCAGTGACAGGACAAGGGGCAATGGGCACAACCTTGAATCCAGTTCTTTACAGGTTTTCTCCACTTCTTTGCTGTGAGGGTGTCAGAGCCCTGGAGCAGGCTGCCCTGAGAGGTTGTGGAGTCTCCTTCTCTGGAGAGATTCCAAACCCACCTGAACATTGTGATCCTGGGCTGTGAGAGACCCTGATTTAGCAGGAGGTTTGGACTGGATGATTTCTAGAGATCCATTCTAACCCCCATCGTGGTGAGACTCTGTGACTATGAGTTTTCCCATTTTCCAGTTCAGTCTGGAAACAGCTCCTTTAATTTTGAGTGAAATGGGATTTTTCAGTGTGTGAGATACTCAAGCAGGAATAGTGATAACAAGAGCAGAGCTTGTGCAAATGAGATGATAGCAAGACAAAACAAAAAGACGTGTGATATGCTGCTATGTAATGCCACTTCCTTCACATTGGGTGCAGGGATTTCCTTTCTTCTCTGTTCCTCTCTTTCTTTTTTCTTTTCAGCATGGCTTAATGCAATAAAAATGTTTTATATTTGGAAGAGTAACAAGGGAGCTGAGGCTTAACTTTGGAAGGCAAGCCAAATTTCATAAGGATTTTAAAGTGCAGAATAAGAAGGTTTGGCTCACAGGAGAAGTCATTTCAAGCCAAAGACCTGACATGAAGAAATGTGCTAAGAAGCAAGGAGGAGACAGGTTTTGGGGAGGAAAGGGGCTGTGGTGGTGGAAACAAACCAAGCAGGAAGGAGCACAGGATGCAATGGTCATGACTCATGTTGGTGAGCAGCTGAACGCACAGGGAAGACACCAGAGGATGAGCAACCACAGAATCACAGAAACCCAGAATGCTGGGGATTAGAAGAGATCTCTGGAGAGCATCTAATCCAACTCACCTGCTAAGGCAGGGTCACTCATAGCAACTTGCCCAGGATCACAATGCCCAGGTGGGGTTGGAAGCTCTCCAAAGAAGGAGACTCCAGAGCCTCCCTGGGCAGCCTACTCCAAGACTCCAGCACCCTCACAGCAAAGGAAGTTTTCCTTTATGTTTAGGCAGAACCTCCTGGGTTCCAGTTTGTTCCCATTTCTTGCTGTCCTTTCACTAGTCACCCTTGAAAAGAGTCTGTTCCAACTCACTAAATTGTGGTCATATAAACAGTCTTTTATAAAAAAAAAGATTGAAATTAACATTTAAGGTTAATTAAGGTTGAAATGAACATTTGAAAGAATTTAAGAGCTTTTTCATGTGAAGTAGGGTAGGTTAAGGTGCTTTTCATCTTAATTCAGATGTAGTTCTCAGGTTGATGAATTTTGTAGTCTCAGCTCTGATACTTGTACCAGCGAAGCTCATGGAAAAAAAAAAAAAAAAAGAAAAAAGAAAAAAAGAAAGAAAAAAAGTAGGTTTAATCCTTGGTTTAACTAGGAGGCATTAGTAAAAAAGAAATAAAGGGTGCCCACAACTGAGTTATAGATGGCTCTTATCTTTAGAGAGGCTAGTCAACAGCTCCCAGTTAAATCATAAATAGCAAAACACTTACATTGCTTCTACCCTGGAGGTAATTTTCCCCTAATTTACATCAGGTTTACATCACTTGAACTTCTTTGCTTTCAGTGAAGCTGCTCAAGATTTCCATGCTTATGAACCAGAGCAGAATCAGGCCCCCAAATAGATGTGTATGGCCAAAGATAACATTCTGGCCACAAACCTCATTTTTGTTCTTTCCTCCACCCACAAGGCAATAAAATTACACAAGACCTGGACCTGAGAGGCCCCCAGATCCAGGCCAAAAATAAATACAAAAATACAATAAAATTTTAATGTGGGGGCCTTGTGCAATCTTTAACTAGGGCGATATTTAACTGTATGAACAAAAGATGAAACAGCAGCCAAGAAATACATTTCACCTCTAATTTCACTGAAGAACCTAGGAAGAAAGACCAAGGAGAAAGGAGGAAAAAATAATTCCATAAAATAATAGTAATACTGAAGAACTCTAAAATACCCATAAAATTACAGTACTAAATTATTACTGCCCATTTTAGATATTCTTTAAGTTTGTCAGAAGGATTTGATGAAAGGCTGTCAGGAGTTTCAAAATGAGGGAAATAAAGTGAGGCTGAAGAAAAAGAACTATTAAGAATATTAAAAGCAATGTGCCTGATCCATTTGTGCTGGTGTCTGGAAAACCAAACGAGGCACATTCTGACAGCAGCATCTCACCAACATTGAGGAGTTCCTGCAGTGGATGCAGGTTTAATTTCCCATGGGAAATTCCCCAGGAGATGGTATTGGGAGGGGTGTCTGGGTCAGTCTGTATTCCTCCTGCTCCTATGGCAGGGACTTTGCTGAGTCAATGCCTAAAGAAAGCGCAAAATTTCTCTTAGTATCAACCCAGGAATTCAAACATCATGAGAGTCTTAATCCAGCATGAAAAGCCAAATCAACACAATGAAATCCAACCCAACTCAACCAACTCATCAGAAAACAAGACAAAGCCAACCAGTCCTGCAAGGATATCTTAGTCCAAAGGTCTGCAGTTTGTCCTTCAGGCATTCCTAGCTCATCAAGAGCTGGGAAAAGTTGCATGAATTTAAGAATTTAATTCTTAATGCAGTGTGAACAACCAACCAAAATTAACTTAACCCAAGCTAACTCAACTCAATCCAACTAGACCATCAGGGAAACAGCGCAAGCCAACCAGTCTTGCAGTGACATCTTACTCCAAAGGTCTGCACAATTTGTCCTTCAGGCATTCCTACCTCATCAAGAGCTGGGAAAAACTCTGAGAATTTGAGAAAAGTAGCACTGCAGCACAAAAAAAGCCTGAGGTTCATAAGGAAAATGCAGAACTAGATCCTCTTATTTCTAATTAAGACCATACAATTTGCCACCAAATTGGAAAGGTTATTGATCTTACTAGGGCCAGCTCAGTTTCTCCAGAGGAAGGAGTGGGCAGGTCTGCTGTAATCTGCCTTCAGGAAAGTGCCCTGCAAAACTGCAATAGTCAGAGCTTGTTTCAGAAAGAAATGAAACTTCTTTTAATGTCACGATTTATAATTTATACAGCTAGATGATCTAGCCTGACTCATCCTAAGATCTTACCCTTTTTTGACCCTGTTCTTGACTCAATACAATTTTAAGCAGATATTTTTAAAAATCTCAAGCATTTGTTGATGGAAATTATTTCATTACTCTGGTCTGATAACAAGAATATTAAATATTTTTAAGTTTACACTCTTTAAAATTCCAAGCCCAGAAATTATAACAGAGAAATATATTAATATATATATTATAACAAACTTTTTATTGTGAGTGGTGGGCTTTCATTTTGGAGCTACCATGAGTTAGGACCATCTGAAGGTATTTGGACAGGAAAGGCACCCCACTGGAATTTGTATCTGATACAAAATTTACCTTTGGCTTGTGGGACCTTTCACCTGCCTGTGCCTCAGTTTCTTCAGCTTTAAAAGCTGGATAACAGACCTGACACCATCAAAAACTGCTGTGAGAGCTGGGATAGAATCGTAGAATTGTTTCAGTTGCAAAAGACTAAAGATCAGTTCAATCTTCAACCAAAGACCAAGATCAAGTTCAATCTTCAACCAAAGACCACCATGTCTATTAAACCATGTCCTCAAGTAACATGCCCACCTATTTCTTGAACATCTCCAGGGATAGTGACTTCACCACCTCCTTGGACAACCTATTTCATGAATGGTTTGGTGAGCAGTTCGATGTAGCACTAGATTCAGCCTCAGGTGATTTCCCCCACCCCCTGCCAGGATTATTAAGTAATCGATAATCCATCAGATAGAAATGTGGAAATTAAACACTAGTAGGCAAATAAGATGTTGGGGTTTTTTAACTTTCAGGATTGTTTATTTTTTATGTATAGCTTGTAATCTCCATATGGAAGTAAATGTGCTGTCAAAAGCAGAGATTGGGAAGTGAGGAATGCTAATGTTGACTATGTGCACTCCTGAAAACGATCTAGTGCAGGCGGAGCAGTCAGCAGAACGTACCATCAATTCCCCTCTAAACCATGACCTGGAGAAATCACCTTTGAGTTGACAGGGGCTTAGGCAATATTTCAGAATCTGGTCAAGATTTTACAACACCAGATACTGTTTCATTCTCCGGGCTTTTCTCTGACCAAAGAATTTTTAACTGGGGCAAACTGTCAAGTATGCAGCGGTTTTGTAAAGCAGACTGCAAGCCAAAGAAAACTGGGCTGAGAACACCACATTTATTGATAAAGGGTCTGCACAGCAATAATGAGGTGGACAAACACTAAGAAAAACTGCTGGGTTGGGGGGTGGGGGGGGGGAGAGATGGGGAAGAGGCTTTGTCAGGGCATGGCTGAGCTGATGCTGTGCAGCTTCCCAGTGAGTATCGTTTACTACAACCATAAAGTCATGCCTTGGCTTCAGAAAGCTGCTGTTGCTTTGGCATAAAAACGTAAATCAGCACAGATGTAAGTTTGCTCAAAGAGTTTTCCGAGGCTGGAGAGTTTTCTTGCTTCCTGCCAAAGCCTGTGTTGCAACCTTTGGCATGCAAGTGTTGTAAGGTTGTTTTGTTTTTTAATAAAACTTTGTGATAATCGGGAGCCAGACCTCATATTGGAGCAATCTTGTGGTGCTTCAAATTCAGTCATTCAGCAAAAGTTAGAGAATCACACAATCGTTAAGGTTGGAAAAGACCTCTAAGCTCATTAAGTTCAACTATCAACCCAACACCACCATGCCCACTAAACCATGTCTCAAAGTGCCATGTCTACACATTTTTTGAATACCTCCAGGGATGGTGACTCCACCACCTCCCTGGGCAGCCTGTAACAATGCCTGACCCCTTTCAGGAAAAAAAAATCCTACTATCCAACCTACACCTTCCCTGGTGCAATTTAAGGTCATTGCCTCTTGTCCTGTCACTTGTTCTTTGGGAGAAGAGACCAACCTCCACCTCACTCAAACCTCTTTGCAGGGAGAGTGGGAAGGTTTCCCCTCAGCCTCCTCTTCTCCAGGCTAAATAATCCCAGTTCCCTCAGCCACTCTTCGCAAGGCTTGTTCTGCAGACCCTTCACCATCTTTGTTGCCCTTCTCTGGACACATTTCTGCACCTCAATGTCCTCACTGTAGTGAGGGGCCAAAAATTTGGCTCAATATTAGAGGTTTGGCCTCACCAGTGTCTAATGCAATTATTGCTTCCATCAGTTAAATGGAATGCTCCATTTTACCTGTTTAGGAAATTTTACCTGTTATTCCTTGAGCCTCCTAAAACGACACAAATGGCTCCTAAGTTGTGAAAGAATTGTGAGCTGCAGGAATGCTAACACCAGGGCATTGCACTAGCACAGTCCTCAAAATAGTAATGTTGGGCTGCAAGGCAGATCAGAAACTCCATCTCTGCCATGGTTGATGTGGCAACTAAAAGAGCTGGGCTGATTTCTCTTCTTCCAGATATCCAGAATGAAACATCAGGAGCAATTAAAAAATTGTGGTCTTTTGTAAATTACTCCCGGAAGAAATCTTGGATATCTTTCATTGGAATCATTTCGGTCCACTGAACCATAAAGCTATTAAGAATGAACCCAAATACTGGAGAGAAAATTGAAATACAACAGTAATTAACAGTGAGAGTAGATCAGACTAGCACCCAACTGGCAGGATGAAGCCACCAGGCATTTTAATGCTGAGTTGACTACCATCAGATAGGGCACTTTTGATATCCTACTTTGTCACCTAGGAGAGACTGAGAGATGAGTTAAAGATGGAAGGATCATTGAATCATTGAGTGGTAAGGGTTAAAAGGGATTTCAGGAGATCCTTGAGTCCAACCCTGGTGACAAAAAAGGGTCACCCAGGACAGGTCACAAAGGAATGTATCCAGATGGATCTTGACAGTCTCTAGAGAAGAAAACTTCACAACCTCTTTGGGCAGCCTGCTCCAGGCCTCCAACACCCTCACAGCAAAGAAATTTCTCCTTATTTTGAGGTGGAACTTCCTGTGTTCCAGTTTGCATCCACTGCCTATCCTCCCCTCCTTCCACAGGACACCACTAAAAAGAGCCTGGCCCCTTCTTCTTGGCACTCGCCCTTCAGATATTTATAAACATTAATAAGATCTCCTATTAGATTTCTCTTTTCCAGGCTAAACAGCCTCAGGTCTCTCAGCATTTCCTCATCAGGCAGATATTCCAGTCCCTTCATCATCCTCTTAGCCTCCACTGGACACTGTCTAGTATATCTCTGTTCCTCTTGAACTGGAGAGTGCAGAACTAGACACAATCCTCCAGATGGAGTCTCACCAGGGCATAGGAGAACCTCCCTTGACCTGTTACCTACACTCTTGTTAAAGCACCCAGGATGCCATTGGCCTTCTTGGCCACAAAGGCACGTTGCTGGCTCATGGATAATTTCTTGTCCACAAGGACTACTTCTTCTCCATGGAGTTGCTTTTCAGCAGGTCAACCCCTAATTTGTACTGGTGTGTGGTGCTGTACCTCCCCAGATGGAGGACTCTACACTTATTCTTGAAGAATAAAGATCGGCTCCTAATTTTTATCTTTCTCAAAACCCTCTGTGTGAAGTGTCCATCTTGTTTACCTTAGAATAATAAGTAATAATTCTCATTTTAGAATCTTCTTCTCTCTTCCCTTATGCTAAATGTCAACAAAGGATTATAGGAAAAAATCATTGGAAATGTACTGCTATCACAAATAGAGATTTCCCTGTGGGTTCTCTAACACTTTACAGACAAATGTTAAAGATTTATTGCACATGAACATCAAACATGGTTTTACTACAGTTCTCATTTGGATCAAATTGACACATTTTACATTCATTTTAGCCTAATGAGATTCTTTCACTACACATTATATTCCAAGTGACCTCGAACATTAAATTTGTGGCATGGAACAAACCCACTGATATAACAAAGCCCTTTTCCTGCCCAACTTTTGGACTTTCAAGAAGAGAAAAGGAATGGTTTAGTAAAATCCATAAATCTTGGCCACACATTTACTAATAGGTGCTGAAGCAAAACCAACATAAGCACTGTGCAAGATTATCACATTTTGCCAAATTTTCATTTCCAGCATTCACAGTTCAGGAGGCTTTTGAGTTTTGATGACAATCTGAATATTCAACAGTTTGGGCACAA
Organism: Indicator indicator; assembly: GCF_027791375.1. Taxonomy (NCBI): domain Eukaryota; kingdom Metazoa; phylum Chordata; class Aves; order Piciformes; family Indicatoridae; genus Indicator; species Indicator indicator. Next base: position 33,738,946 of record NC_072016.1, on the reverse strand, counting down.
CCCAATTTTTTTTCACATTTGCACCTGAAATATTAAGGAGTTTCTGCAAAATTCCTGGAAGAATTCCACCTTTGGTGGTCAGAATCATGCCCTAAAAATATTTCTTAATCCCAGCTGTTGGAATCGGACTTCTGCAAAGACATTCCCAACAGTTTCATATCATTTGCAGATGATGAAGTGATTTTTTTTTTTTTTTAATTTTTAAATAAAACTGGTCTGGAACTTAATTTATTTATTATTTTCTGCTTTGCTTATTGAAATGATTAGCAACAGAATGCAAGTTTTTAACACTGTGCTGTAATGTTGTACCAGGCAAAGGTAGCAGATGACCTTGAAAGGAGGTGAAAGGAAACTAGAAAATGTTAATTAAAATTATTAGTGCTGTTTGAGGTGCTTATCTTGTTTACTGCTAAGGTGTTGCTCCCTTCTGCATAATTAGGGGTAATTTTACTCACTTTCAAGTCTGTAATTTTAAATATCACAAAGTTTTATCTTCCAACACGAAGTCATTCATTATTGGTTCGCATGTAAGTGCTTGATGTTTTAATCAATATATGCAACTTCCACAAAGTCTGTTGGAATTTGTCAGGAGGCTTTTACACATCTTTTATAGTGCAAGGATTAGGCATGGTATATGAAGCTGCAATCCCATTTTGTAATGAAATTTCAACATAATTCTGTGTTTATGATATGAAGATATATATTTTTTTCTTTTTTTTTTCTTTACTTGATCTGTCCTTTTGCATTTCCCTTTATCCATGATTATGGGAGGACAATGATATCTGGAAAACAAACCAGAATGATGTTAAATCCATTTGAACACAAAGAGTTACTGTCAGTTAATCCTAGTAGAGACAATGCTGATTTTTTTAACTAAACTGCTTAAGAAATGAATATGTCTTGCATGCTTTCAATTTGTTTTAAATCCTAATATGCAGAGCTCTTTGCTGTTGTCTAATATTTGCATAAAATATTTAATCTTGTGCTTTAAATTAATGATATTAAAGGTCTAAATGTTTGAAAAATGTTGTTGTCAGAACAATGTAATCTTTTCTCTCCAGGCTTCTTCATATAATTGTGGTGCCCTTATCCCAATATACTTGTAACCTTCCTCTGCATTGTCCTGTGCTGAATGTTCTCTCCCAGTACTTTCTTAATTTAGAGATTTCTACATTTTTATGTATTTTTTTTTCCTCCCAGAGTGAAGAAATAGGGAGGGGAAGTTCCTCTGCTTGTGAGGACACAAGGCAGAATGAAATATTCCCCAAAACAGGCTGTGAAATGGAAGGGCATCAACAGTGGAGCTGTGGGATGCAGGAGTGGGGCAGGAGCAAGGTGGGGGAGATGGCCCTGCTCGTGGCTTACTCATCTCATATGGGCAAGGAGCATCTTTAATTTTGCCTGCTGCAATGGTTGTGATAAAAATATCGCTGCTCTTTTATCTTCAGCAGAGCAATTAAAGACATGCAGGGTACTCAAACCCCTGTAATTTTTAACCACTGGCAGGGTAGGTAGAAAGAAGCATTCCATTGCCATGAGGCTTTAATTAAACCATAAAAAAAAAATTGGAGGATGTCTTCAGGAGCACATATAAAAATAAGCAAGTAGCTTCAATTCATTTTATTTCATTTACTGAATATTGAGTAGGTTGAAAGTTTGCTGATTTAGTGTAATAACAACTTCATGCAGAAGTTGTAAAAGGAATGCAGCTTTTTGTTGTGCTTCATAGATTCATAGAATGCTTTGGGCTGGAAGTGACCTTAAAGATCATCTAGTTCCAACCCCCATACCATGGGCAGGGACACCTTCCACCAGACCAACCTGTCCTTGAACACCTCCAGAGAGGGTGCTTGTGCCCCAGAAATCAAGCATGCCTACTAGAGGGTTACACTGAAATAGTACAATCAGGTTAGTAGTTAATTAAACAGGTCAAAGCCAGCATCTGTCCTGTGGAACACAGAAGGGTAGTTGAACAGTTGTGTGGGATCATGTCATTTCCATGGGGCCATGGGCAGGCTCATCCCTCCATCACTTTTCTGGAGCAAGGTGAGAAGCCAACGTGATGAAAACACAATTCATCCTAGGGAAAGAGTTACAAAAAGGACATTGAATCAAGAAGAAGCAGATACCAATGTTGGTGCAAACATTTTTGTGGATGGAGAGAGCTTCATGGTGTTTGGTGTTCACTTGTAGTTACCTATGTAAATAAATACAGCTCGTTGTCATGTAGCTCATGTGCATGGGTCAATTTGTCACTGGAAATAATGCAGCAGCCCCTTAGCACCCCTGGGCAGTGCTGCAGAGCTGCTGCCTTACTCATGGTTCTCCCAGCAGCAACACAGGCACAGACCTCTGCAGCAAAGGAGAAAACCTGTTGTCATTTCTGGAGTGATGCTTTGGTCTGGGAGGATTAGGAGCACCACATTGACTCCTGTAATACCTCAATTACAGCTTCCTCAGCTCTGTGAGGACATTTGCCACTGCTCCAGCAGCAGGCATGGCCAGCCAGAAGCTGCTCCCCACCACCTTTAATGGCAGAGATGGAGAGATTTGGCTCAGCCACTTCCTCCAGTGAGTAGAAAGCCAAGGTGCTGGCGCTGCTGGGAAGGATTCAGTGCCAACAACTGGGCTGCTCTTGGCTCCTCTTATACTCAGTTGTTTCACTGGTGTCTGCTCAGAAGAAGCATCAGCAAGAACAGAGCAGTAGCACTGGCGGAAAAAAATGTGAATTAATTCAGCTTGGAGAAACAATAGAAGAGGAAGGCAGTAAGGCAAAGAGGCACATGAAGAATCTCAAGAGCAGAAGACAGCAATATTTCCAGGGATTTATGTGGCACTAAAAGGGATGTATTATGGCAAGTAGATGAAAGGACATATTATACTGCCATATTTGATGCATGGCCACATAATCACACTAAACTGAATTTTGAATAAGAATGGAAGAAGATTCCTGTAGTCAGTTGTAACTACAGGGAGAATTTTAATAGTAGACCTAATAAGCTGAGAAGGAGCTGCTTTCCTTAGCAGCATGAGATGGACATAGGCACTTCTGAGAAGGATGTCTATGGGAAATTTCATGACAGAAATTGTCAGAAATTCCTTTTATTTATGGTGGATTAGATGACCACCCAAACCCCAGCTGCACTTCCTGATGTGGTTATCCCAGCACTGGACCACTACTGACTCAAGAGAAGGTACAACACATTTTCTGCAGGATAGGGCTCTGGTTTTGAAGACCAAATGGAGACTGCATCCAAGGGTTTTATTTGATTCCCTTTGGGCTTCCCAACAAAATCTTCAAGCACTAGACAGAAGCACTTCATGAGTTTCACCTACATTTTTCCCAAATCCATGCCAAAATGTGAACCTTGCACGATCTACCATATATCAATCTGGATTCACTTGCAGGACTCATTGAGGCAGAGCAGAGCTTGAAAGTAACTTTTTCCAAGTCTCACATTTGTAAGAAAGCTCAAAATGTGGGGAATTTTGGGGTTGTTTGTTCCAAACATTTCAAACAGTTCCAGTGACATCTAGTGGGGAGGAAACCCCTGCAAACATCTCCAGCCTTACTGGGAAAATCCCATTACCCTCTATTTTCTTTTAACCCACTGGGCAATGGTTTCCTACTGGAAAAAAAAAAAAAAAAAAAAAAAAAAAGAGACCAAAAAACAAAAGCCTCTCAGATGTGGTTTGTGTGCCATGCACAATGATTGAAAAATAGTTTTATAGTCTGCTGAGAATTTCTCCTTTCTGGAAACATTTCATATATTAAGGATCATTTGGAATTTTCTCTGGGACATTCCACTATATCTAAAATAAACCCATGGTAGAAGGTCACAAAGTCTTAAAGAAAAAAAAAACAAAACCAGCAGCTACCAACTCCTGGAAATTTAAATTACTCAGAAAACAACAAGAAAAAATTCAGTCCAAGAGTTGCAACTCTATTAAATACAAATGTCACTAAATATGGTTAAGGGGATGTAAAATTAGCTTGCAAGCAAAGCCAGGTCATCTTTCCATCCCTCCCATCTTCCATCTTTTCTCTGCACTGTCTTCTACTCCTGCACATTTCCTGAGCTTGCTGATTAAATGAAGATAAGGTTGCAAGTGTCAGTCATGTTTGTTTCATAGAGCAAAATCTTCCTTCTATTTTACTCAGGAGGAGTAAAAGCCACTTCAGAAGCACTTCTCCCCCTTAATTCCCTTCTGTTTCCCCCCTTCTTCTCTTTGAGGCACTGTGCAGTGCCAACCATGTTACTCCTATCTAAGAAGTAGCTCAAGCTTTAGGTTTATGTGACATTTCTCCATCCAGTGAATGTTACTTCTAAACAGCCTTCCTCAATGAGTAGGTTTATCCCCAAGGTATTTGCAACAGTGTGGCACTCAGCAAACAAGAAAATTATTAATACTGGGGATGTGGAAATTCAAAGTTCAGCAAGTCAGATATAAGGTCCCAGTGTTTTGAAAGCAGAAAGATCACAGCAGAGAAAGGAATGTTTTCTCCTGATATGGAGAGGTTGTACCACTCAAGTGCCGAGTGGATTTGCACATTGGAGTAGATTTAAACCTGTACATAGTCCTTTGTTTCCTGAGATGGAATCATTTGATGTGGTTTAGACTGAGTACTAGAAAAAAATTCTTTACAATGAGAGTGGTGAGACACTGGAACAGGTTGCCCAGGGAGGCTGTGGATGCCCCTTCCCTGGAGGTGTTCAAGGCCAGGCTGGACAGGGCTTTAAGCAACCTGGTCTAGTGGAAGTTGTCCCTTCCCATAGCAAGGTGGTTTGAACTACATGATTTTTAAGGTCCCTTCCAATCCAAACCATTCTGTGATTCTATGATTTACTCTAGATGATCCTGCTCTTGAAGGGGGATTGGATCTTCAGAGGTCCCACCTTCATCATGCTGGTATTCTTTGTGACTTATTGCAACTTTTCAAATGTAATACCAGAGAGGCTAAAAAAAAAAATAGCCACATTGCCTTTGTCTAGTGGTGTGGGCACTCATATATTGACCTGACCCTAAAAGATTCAGGTCCAGAAGCATCAAAGCTTTAAAAGGCACAAACTGATTTTGAAGCTTGTCCAGCCAATTAATCTATGTGGGTTTGCAAAATTTGTCTGAAAAATTGCACAAGAACTTAGTTTCTCTCCAGTTTCCAGCCCTTACCCTTGATCCTGGCTGGAGCCTGGACCTGCACTCACAAATACATATTAAAAAAAAATTAAAATAATCATTTAGCTTGGTTGTTTTTAAAAGTTTCACTTTTATTTTGCAATCAGTTTTGGATGCAGGCTCTAAGAATCCTGTTCCTGTGACAAGGGCAGCTGTGTTTCAGCACAGAAATTGCAATGAGTCACCAGTTTTTTTTCTCTCTCATTTTTTGTTTTCCTTCATCTGTAAAAGAAAACAGTAATCTAGGCTGAAAAATATATGCTTTGCTCTTTGTGGATGGGAAAAGCAGCAAAGTTCTGTTCCCAGGTCTTGCAACAGACTGGGTGTGTGAGCAAGACACTTCACTTCAGCTTACTGCATCTCAACCCGTCCAGCTCAAAACGTGTCTGAACTGGTCATGGCTGACTGGTACCCAGTAAAACACTTGGTGATGCACAAAAACACTGACTGCTGGGATGATGTGTAGCCTCTTTCTTATTTTCAGATAATAAAGGCAGCTAAAATTCATCCAAAGTTTTTCAAGATGACTTTTTTCTACCTAGATTGTTGTTGTAGTGACCACTGAGAATTTGGGTTCCCACCAGAACTGGAGAATCATAGAGTCATGACCTTTAAGGCCATCAGGTTCAACCATTAACTGAGCACTACTGAGTCTGCTGCTAAACCATGTCCCTCAGCACCACATCTACACAGATTTTAAATTTTTCCAGGGATAGTGATATCACCACTGCCCTGGGCAGCCTGTTCCTGGTCTTGATGACCCTTTTGGAGAAGAACTGTTTCTTCATGTCCAGTCTATACCTCCCCTGATGCAACTTGAGGCTTTTTCCTCTTTCCTATCATTTGTTATTTAGAAGAAAAGACCAACCCCCACCTCACTTCAACTTCTTTTCAGACTTGTAGAGACCAAGAGGGTCTCCTCTCAGCCTCCTTTTCTCCAGGCTGAACAACCAGAGACCCCTCAGCTGCTACTCAGCAGACCTGTTCTCCAGACCTTTCATCAGCTTCATTGCCCTACTCTGGACCTGCTCCAGCACCTCAATGTTTTCCTTGCAGGGAGGGCCCCAAAAGTGAACCCAGTATTCAAGGTGTGGCCTCACCAGTGCTGACCACAGGGGAACAATCACCTCTTCAAACCCCCTGGTCACACTGTTCCTGGTACAGACCAACTAAATTATCTATGGACAACTTTGAGACATTCTGGGCTAACTAATCCCAGCTTCTTCTCAGTGCATTAATTAAAAATTAATTCACTTCTAGTAAATCATTTCCAGTTGTGTAGAGAGAAGCAGAAACATTTATGATGCTCCATTTTTACTTCCCTGAAAATTCTTGGAAGACTATTTTGTCATTCTCCATCAGAAAATCACTGAATTGTTTGAGTTTTATTTGTGTTGTTTTTGTGAAACAGCAGTAAAAAAAATAAACAAACTATTCATTAATTTGGTTTGGTCTAAAAATCAACTTTTGCTAAGGAAAATTAATTCCTTTTAGCAAGGGCATTTCTTGGTCTCTATTGTGTTCACAAAGGCGTTAAGGTCAAGAGGTAAATTTCTCTTAGTTGCAGCCTATTTCCATGATTAGCAGTGTTTGGTCACTACTGGGAGAGACTGGAGAGAAGGGAAGGTCAGGTGGGTGTCTTGGGAGAATATCAGAGAGAATTACTATAAAATATGTGCAGTTAACTAAGAAAATCAGCATCTGCTAGCTGTTTTCTTTTGTGGGGATTTTTTTAGTTGGGTGGGAGAGGTTTTGGGGGGCTTTTTTTGGCTTTACAGGGAGTGTTCTGAACACATTGAGGTTTGGTTAGAATTTAGAAAGGGGGAGAGTGATGAAGATGAAGGTGGGAGCTTGGGGAATGCAAATATGAGGCAAGCGTTGACAAGAGAAGCTGTTAACAGCAAATATTATTTTCCATGATGACTTCAGTCTCACTGAAGATAAATTAGTTGGAGAGAGAAAGAAGCCATCTCTCCAGGTTTCTATCAGCTCCAATTGGAAGCTCTTCCATGAAAGTCTCCTCCACTTTTCTGATGGAAGAAGGAGCACTGGGAATTGCTACGGCAACTGGTGATGGCACTGAGGACTTATGCCACCAGTGTTCCTCAGGAAGGAGCACCCATAGTGCATAGAATCAGACTGGATTTGGGTTAGAAGGGATCTTTAAAGGTCATCTAGTCCTACTCCCTTGCAATGAGAAGGGACATCTTCAACTAGACCAGGTTGTTCAGGTTCATCACTCTTCTCTCATTTTGGAGATATTGGAGTGGGGAATAGACTTTGGGAGGTGCTGTCATATCTGAAACAAACCCAACCCAGCTTCAGCCAAGGAGGTGACGTTCAGCCCAAGAACCTTCTTGGGAAATCCCTATAAATGTATTGACCAAAGGGCTCAAAGGACTGCACTGTCAAGCCCTAAATACAAACTCGCTGCAGATGGTGGGTGGCCTGTACCACCAGACCTTGTTCTGTAGGAGGACTTCAGGCTACTACTTCTTTCCCCACACCTTCTCCAAGTGGAAAAGAACAAACCTCCATAATCTCCCTCCTCTGGACCTTTCTGCTCCATGTTTTTCTACTACAAGAATCAATCCTGACCTGTCTCGGTCCTTGAAAATTCTCTCCCATTGCCCATTTCATAGTGATTCATTATGACAAATATGGAATTGGGAATCATTGTCGAAAGCTCAGAAACTGTGGAGAGCATACTCAGAATTGGTAAGACACGTGGCTGTCTTGCACCAATGGCACAGGCAGCCTAGAGAAGTTTACACCTACTTTGGAGATACTCCATTTCTGATCTGTTGATGTTTAATAGCTGTGAATATTAAGTTAATGTTAGGAAACTTATGGGGTTTGACATTGCCTGTGGCATTTATCATTTCTATTGTCCTTTTGGGGATGCTGTGAAGTTCCTACATGAGGTCGATGAGGCAGACCACCATCCAGCCTGGCTGGCTCTAGGATGCAATAAATAAAGTGTGTGGGAAGATACCACAATGTTGTGCAGTCCTTCCCTCAATTTTGCAGCTGCATCCAGCCCTGTTCTCACTGTTCCTCAAGTGAGAAACTCCAATTTTCCTTCTCAAGGTAATTTCCACTTGTCCCTGAATGACAGCAGAGAGGAAAAAAATTCCAATTTGTTGCAGCTGCCACCATGTCCATCATGAAGGTACCATTCTGCACCTCCACACCAGCTTCATAGATGGATATATCTCTAGCAGTGGCAGGGGGGGATTGTTCCTGACCCAAGCGCCTCTGGTGAGCTTGGACCAGTGTCATCCTCCCACTTGGGCTGACATGGGAGAATGCACTTTGGTTTTGTACACTTAACTGCCTCGTGTTCAGGCAGAAACGATGTCAAAGAGGTAAAACAAAGAGAATTGTGTTTGACCTATCTTGCAAAAAATTATGCACTGAGAAAAGAATAGTGTGGAAGTCGAGTGAGTACAAAACCCAACAGTGAAGTGTCTCCTTGCTTCTCAGAGACAAAGGCAGACAAAATTAATCAGCAGTGATTTGTTGTGCCAGAAAAATGCACGCTTCTGACTATCTGCAGCAGATTATTGCTAGGGAAATAGTTCCTCAATATCCCAGGCACATTCCTGACCTGTATATTATAAAGTTATTTCAGCCCGATGATTTGTAACCTGTAAAATGCCTCTGATCTTAATAAATGAGAGCTTGTTGCCTCCTGAAATCCACTGTATTTCATCTTTTGCTTTCCTCCTTTGGCAGTGTTGTTATTTAGACTGAGTTAACATTAGTATTCTCTCTGAGCATATACACTTCCATGAATTCGATAGCATCACTGTGAGCTAGCACCCTTAGGAGGCTGTGACACCATCCATATGACATATGATCACGGGTGGAAGCATAGCTGGAGGCTTTGTGGAAAACACTGAGGATTTCCCAATCTGTCTATGATTTTATTTTATTTTTTTCCTCACAAAGTTGTGGACTTTTTTAATTGCTTAATCGAATCTGTGACCCATGGATAGCTCTTGAAACTGAATAGTAAATCCATAGAACGGGCTGTACTATCAAAAGTCTTCCTGTAAGACAATGTTGATCAAGATGTGCCAAGGGAGGTTTAGGTTGGATATGAGGAAAAATTTCCTCACAACAAGGGTTCTCAAGCACTGGAACAGGCTGCCCAGGGAGGTGGTGGAGTCACCATCCCTGGAGGTATTTAAAAGACATGTGGGTGTGGTGCTTAGGAAAGTGTTTTAATGGCAGTAGGTTAGCAGTAGTGGTGGGATTGTGAGCTCTAGATGAGAGGCTGGACTTGACAATCTCAAAGTTTTCTTCCCACCTCAACAATTCTATGATTCTAATATCTTAGGGACACCTAGTAAAAGGATGGGGCTGGACTCTTTTCAGTGGTGCCCAGTGACAGGACAAGGGGCAATGAGCAGAAAGAAGAACCCAGGAGGTTCCATCTGGAGACAAGGAAAAAACTTCTTTGGTGTGAGGGTGCTGGAACCCTGGAGCAGGCTGCCCAGAAAGTTGTGGAGTGTCCTTCTCTGGAGAGATTCCAAACCCAGCTGGACATTGTAATCTTGGGAATCTGCTGTGGGTGAACTTGCTTTATCAGGGCATTTTGATTAGATGATCTGCAAAGGTTCCTTCATACCCCCAACTATGCTGGAATTCTCTAATTCAGATTGTCTAAGGTACAGCCCTGACACAGCTTCTGAAAGAAAAGAACTTATTTTCTGTCAATGTACAAAGTTTTCTCACTGTTAACAAGAGGTTTTGGTGGAAGGAGAATAGGGTTGCTCCTCTCAGGGGTGACCATTCATCCTGGGTGCATCTCAGCAGAGCCCCTGGAGCTTACCCAAAGCCACCTCACATCAGACATATTGGAAAATCAATATTCGTGGAAAATCTGGGATATTAATCTAGGATTCTGATCCAGGATTTGGTCAGGTATTGGAACACACTGCCCAGGGAGGTGATGGAGTCACTAGCCCCAGAGGGTTTAAGAAAATCTGTAGACATGGCATTTGGAGATGTAGTTTATTTGCCATGGCAGTATTAGGTTGACAGTCGGCTCTTGGAGGTCCAAATGAAACAGTTCTATGATTCTATGAATTCCCTTCATGCCTCTAAGTGCAAACAGCATAAAAGGAAGCAACCTGCCTCTTACAAATTAAACAACATCAAAAGTGATTTAGAAACCAAAGTTCTCACCCCGTGGTCACAGGAGCCTCTTTGGACCCTCTGACCCTTCACATGTTCCAAATTAAAGTGTCCATTTTCCAATCACTGTATCCTAATCAAAATGAGGATGTGTGTGTGTTATTAGGAACCACGTTCCAAGATGATGTCTGAGCATGGGACCCAGTGTGTCCATGTGTGGGTGGGAGAGGTACACCAAGGGTAGCAGTTACCCCCCAAATCCATAAAACAGCTCCAGCCCCTCTGAGTTCTGAGAAAACCAGACATCTACTGGAAGTGTTTTACGAGTGCGTATGGAGAAACTGGGGAAAATGGAACTGTTTGTGAATAAACTGGAAATTAGTGCTGTTGTGTTCACCTGTAAGTTTTCCTTTAAAGCCAGTGATTGAGCTTGAAACCTGCAATTCTCAACAAAAAAGAGAAAAGTTCAGTGCTGATTGCTGGATATTTGGACCTCCCAGTGCAAACATTAACTGGCTGAGAGGCACTCTGGAATGTAATGAAGGAAACAATACTGGGAAAGGAGCCAAACGCAGAAACACTGGCGCCTGCAACCTAGGGATTTGCCTCCTAGTAATAGGAGCTGAACAAGGCCCAGCACTTCTGTTAGGCTGGAAATGACATACTGTGATCCTTGACTTAGCCAAAGGGATTTTAAATGGAGGAAAGAGCTGGCAAGACAAAATCTCCTGCACTTCTCACAATGTTTTCTAAAACAAGCAAAGGAAATCGGGAGAAAAGACTGTAGTCTATTACATTTGATCCAGTTAAGTCAAGAGTGGAAGCTTTTTAACTGCTGCTATTATTTTATATGCATACATGTGTGTGTGTGTGTGTATATATATATATATAGTTATTTATACATATATATACTTTCTCATCATGTCACACCACCCAGAAAGCAGAGACATAAAGCAGCAACTTGAAACCACTTTCATTCAAGAAGAAGGGCACCCCAACATTGCGTTATTGACAGGAGGGCTGAAAAAACTGACAGCTGCAGAAATTGTACAGTTGAAGTTCAATTCCCAGGAGCAGGAACAATATACTGATGGTATTAATTCCATTTGGAATTGTTAAAATAAGAAAAGGTTATAGGCTGAGGAAGGGACCTGGTATTTTTTTTATTTTTTTCTTTTCTTTTTGCTTGTAACAAAGGCGAACCTTCCTTCTTCCCTGGTGTCCTTGGACTGTCATCTCCAACCTTTTGAAACTGTATCTGATTATCCATGTGGCAATTAATCATAATTAAGCAGGCTTGAGATTTGGAAAGGTACAAAGAAGGTGGCTATAGATCTGGCTTTTGTCCTGAGTAACCTCTTTTTTTTTTTTTTTTTCCCTTTTTCCCCCTCTTTTTTATTTGGCTGCTGAATCTTGTGTTTGGAGGCGTGAAAGGGAGGACTGAACAAATTAAAAAAAAAAAAAGCAAAAAAAGAAAACAAAAACAAAAAAGAGGAAGAAAACCCCAAGAGATGGAGAAAAAAAAAAGCCTGTATGTGTGTGTGTGTGTGTATGTTTGTGTTTTAACATCAGAGCCATAAGCAACCTGGTTGTTCTTTTTCTTTCTCATTTTGGACATTGCAGTCCCTAGAAACTAAGTTCCAGCAAACTTGGAAGCAGTCTGTTTCCAAGAGGAAGCTAGGTAACAAATTACCTTTCTAATGCCAAGTGATTTGGATCCATTCTTACAAACCAGATTTTTTCAATTTATTACAGGAAAACATTCAATCATTATCCGCTGGCACTCTGTCTGGGGCACATGGAATACCATTCTACCCACTCCACCCACATCCAGTTTTTAAAGGCTTAGTAAACCCAGAATGTCTTCTTATTAAATGTTTTATATATTTATAATTAAAATACTGGGCTGGCATTAGAATCATTTTAACAGATGTAACCTGACACAGGCTTTCTCTGCCCAGGGTCAGGCTGGGAAACAATGGCTCCTTTAACTCCTGCGTTCTGCTCAGGTTTCTGTTTGCACATGGGTCCAATTTGTCCCATTTATGATTAGGTCTAAGTAAGTTGATGTGCTATTTATTTAGGAGAATTGCCATTTCGGACTATTACCATATTCCCCTACAATATACTTTACAGTGTGGTCTATGCCTGCACTGTCCATTATTAGGTTATTATAGTCCCCAATATGGTCCCAATTCACCAAAACAACAACAACTAACTTGATTCAGGCATTAAGTGATTTACTGCAGCTCTTTACGTTGGAATTAATGTACATACTGCTCACAAAACCCAACACCCCTCCTCCCCCATGATTGCCCCCAACCCTGAAGGCTTACAAGGGCCATGTGCTGGCATGTGAAAGAGACTTAAACGTCTGTGTAATTGATTTAAACATCAAGTATGAAGACCGGACAGGGAAAAGCAGAGGGGCAGGGTGTGCTGTCGTGTGAAATACCTGATCAAGGTGCTGCTCCATTGGTCTTATCTATGCGAGATACCAGGAAGACCTCCCTAGCCAGCCACTCCTTTCCCATCCTACCAACCCAAGGGCCTGGGTTTATCTCTGTCACTAATAAACAACTCTCACTTCATCTCTGACACAGCACCAGGGCAAGTCTGAGTGGAATTTGTGATGACTGGCCCCGACATATGGCTGTTTCCTTTCACTCCCCCTTCCCCAACACAAAACCCTACCCCTGTTTTAGAGGAAAAAGTTCATTTTAAGCAAAGCCTTTTTCAGCAGCTCTTCAGCTCCCCCCAGCTGTGGCAACCCATCCTGGTCCCCTGCCAAGCTGCAAGTTGTTCAGGCATCCTCCTGCTGCGTGCCACGAGGTCTTGCTGGCCATGGCCACCAGCTCCAGCTTGGGTGGATGTTCTTCCACCAAGAAATCTGAAATTCATTGACTCTCAGCCTCAGCAAGTGGTTATTTTTCTGTTCATGGGTAAAAGACATGACCAACAGCTGGAATTCACATAATAATAAATGAATCACCAGAGTGCTGGTGTGTTCCAAAAGCTACAATGAAACAGCGGCTGAGCAGAAAACAGCTCTATCACCTACACCATCTCTCCCTGGCAAGCATTCCTCTTCTTTCACTTACAATGAAGTCATTGGTCACTCATTCTTCATCTGGGAAACAGCTAGGAGGTTCCCAATCTCCTCTCAAAAGCCTTTATTTCAGAGCTCTGCTAGGCATGAATTCTGGAGTGCTGAGACAAACCTCATGAAGTTCAACAAGGGCAACGTTAGAGTTCTGTGCTTAAGCTGAAATAACTCCCTGCACCACTACAGGATATGGTTTGCCCTGCTGGAAAGTAGCTCTATGGAGACAAGAAGTTCACCATGAGGCAGCAACGTGCCCTCATGGCCAAGAAGTTCAATGGTATCTTGAGGTGTGTTAAGAAGACTGTGTCCAGCAGGTTGACGGAGGTTCTCCTCTCCTTCTACTCTGTCCCCGTCAGGCAACATCTGGGATATAAACTCCAGTTCTGTGCTCCCCAGTACAAGACAGGCAGAGAAATACCAGACAGAGTCCAATAGAGAGTAGACAAGTTGATCTACACAGATCCCCTTGGACCCCTACCTGTTTGTGATACTGTGAAGGAGAGAAAGTGATTTCACACCACCTCTGTCCTAGGTTTACTATTCAAATCACCTGCACTGCCCCAACACAGTGTGATGGTTTGAAACTGTCTCCACCATGGCAAATCCTATCAACACACAGTGAATATTTCTGGCTTTGGAACTAGAAGAGTGACCAAAAGTATTGCTGCTGTTGGTATTGTGACCCTGAGGAGCAGGTGAGCAAGGTTACCTAAGGACCCTGAATCTAACAGAGGTGGCTGTGGTAGCTCTACATGGTTGGAAGCATGGAAGGCATGGTGTAGTGCCCCGTCCCAATATCAAGAGAAGCTGGCATGAGAAGAAATACTTTAAAGGATCATTTTAAAAGTGGGAAAATAAAGAGGGCTGGCGTGTACTCAGATCAACAGGCAGCAGTAAGGTCAGGCAACATGCAACACGAGAGGGAAAAGTGGAAATACCACTTGTTCTGAACTTGGAGGAGCTAATGGCATTTCTCACAGTGACTACTGAACTTCCAGGTCAAGGCTAAGGCTGTGGATGGAGAGGAAACTTGAGCTCACTGCTTGCAGAGCTCAGAAGAGGAGGTAGCAAGAGATGCCCTACCACTGCAGGCAAGGAAAGGCTTCAGATTTTGGACTCGATCCTTGTCCTCTCTTCTGGCATCTGACACACATTCATGACTTCTGTCCTGCTGTGGCACATGTTAGAAGACTACTATTTTTGAGCTTGCAAGTCACCCAGTTAGTAAGTCAGAGATATATTGGGTTCAATTTACGCTTACGTGTGGTGTGATCTGTCCTGAAAGTAACCTCTTAACAAATTAAACTGAGCCCCAAAAGAGGTTAGAAAATGAAGTTAAATGCTTCACCATCTGGGACTCAACCCTGGCTAGATTCAATATTTGGAGCAATGGGAAGGTAAAAAGCAATTGTTTTGTATTTGCCACTTCTTTTTTTTTTTGTTTGTTTTCTTTTTTTTTCCACAGAGCTAACAAGATGATGGAATAACTTCAATTGTTTTTTTTTTTTTTTTTTAGTAGGGGCTTTAAGCTGAGTCTTACTCAGACATCTCCAGGAAAACAATGTTGCTAAATATGTCTAAAGCTACAATCCCAGAGCCTTGTGAAATTTCCCTGGTTTTTGGAGGTGAAATAGATTTCACAATTTGGGATTCCTGTCTGTACCCTCTAGTTCTGCAGCTTTCCACCACCAAGCTGAGCTCCCACTTGCCTGCAGCCACATTGGTTTAGGATCCTTTCCAGGTTGTTTGGAGCCTGCTCCAGACACAGAGCCACATAATGTAGAGCTGTGAGAACTTGGGAAAACCTGCCTGGCAAAAAACCACATTTTTTTTCCCCCTCCCTTTGGTTTAAAAAAAAAATAATAAAACAAACTTGATTTTTTTTTTCACTCAAATAAATACCTAAATTGACCAAACTCATGAATCTCTCCTAAGCTTGATTGAACCTAAAAGTGAATTTTAAACTTGAGGGGAAAAAAACCATGTAAGGGTAGCAAGAAAAAACATGAGTTTTGTGGGGATTTTAATTACGCTCTGGACTTTTTCCTTTAATGGACTCTCCAGCACAGCTCTCCCTGCGCAGAGCCCTTGGCACGTGCTGCCTTCTGCAGATGGATCACAAGTGGCACACGCAGAGCCCTGCAGAGCTGGCACACAGATGCTGGCCTGGCACATGCCAGCTCGGCTGCATTTGGGGGAAATGGCACATTGCTTCTTCATGGGAAAAAGGAGAGGGGAACACCCCCCCCTCCTCCCCCCACCCCCCAACACTCAGCCACAGAGCTCATTCCTGTTCCCCAAGCCCTTTCCAAGGTGACAACAGGCACACTGCCTCTGGGGACATTCTGGCTTTATTCTTCTTGTAAATCTGATCACTTTAATTTGGTTGGGGTGACAGTCCCTGTTGCACGGACAGGGCTCAGGTCTTGCCAGCACCCAGGGGATTCCTTATCAGAGCTCCCTATTCCTTGAGAGCAGTCGTGAGCAGAAGGACTTTGGGGATGTTGGTTGATGAAAAACTCAACATGAGCTGACAATGTGTGCTGGCATCCCAGAAGGTAAGAATGTCCTGGGCTGCATTGAAAGAAGTGTGACCAGCAGGACAAAGGAGGTGTTTCCACCTCTCTACTCTGCTCTGGTAAGACTCCACCTGGAGTGTACTGTGTCCAGTTCTGGTATCCCCAGCAAAAGAAGAAAATCAAACTGTCGGAGTGGGTCCAGAGCAGGCCAAGAAGATGATTGGAGGGCACCTCCTCTATAGGAATGGACTTAGGGAATTGGGGTTGTTCAGCCTGGAGAAGAGAAGGATCCAAGGATACCTTATAGAAGCCTTCCAGTAGATGAAGGGTACTACATCAAAGTTGGGGAAGGATATTTTACAAGGGCTTGTGACAGAACAAGAGGGAATGGCTTTAAGCTGGAAGAGGGTTCTTTGCTGGCTTTTGTAGGATAAAACTTCAGTGCTTATCACAGAATCATAGAAATATTCAGGTTGGAAAGCACTTTTGAGATCCTGAGGTGATAGAATGAGAGAAAATGGCCTGAAAGTGTGCCAGGGTGGGTTTTAGGTTAGATATTATGAAGAATTTTTTTACTGATAGAGTGGCGAGGCATTAGAAAAGGCTGCCCAGAGAGGTGGTGGAGCCACCATCCCTGGCGATGTTCAAGAAACCTGTGAACATGGCAGTTTGGGACATGGTTTAATGGCCATGAAGTTGTCAGGTTAATGACTACACTTGATGATCCTAGAGATCTTTTTCAACCACACAATTCTGTGATCAGTTCTTACACTTCAGCCAGTTCTTTAACAGGAGGAAGGGAGAAGCCACCTTTGCTTCTCATCTCCCTTTTAGGGGTAGCTGCAAGCTAGGAAGGAAAGAGAAATAGGACTATTATGCTGAAAATCTTTAAACTTTGAATATTCAGACTGTTTCTTTTCTGGAACTGCCAGCCTATATGGCAATCAACTATTTCTGTTCAGGTTATTTTAGCTCAGAGGAAAGAAAATTATGGGGTTTGATATATACTTTCACCCCCCTGAAGTGTTCTTAATAGTTTAACTTGGTGGACTAAATACCCAGAAGAAATCTGCCTCTGGGAATTTTATGTTGGCATGCATAATCTATAGCTTTGCATATACCTGATGGTTTAAGGTATATGATTGAAGTTTATATCTCACAAGTCAGTTTTAAGACTATCCTACTGGATTTGGGAGCTTTGCTGGTTATGTGGTAAGGAATATCTCGAGGTTGTGTAGTCACACCTCATGCTCACAGCAGATCCACATGGATCTGATTGTCTTGTCCAGGCAAATTTTGAGTCTCTCTATCATACCTGATTCTGATATCATAGAATCATAAAACCACAGAATTATAGAATCAAAAAAATCCTAATCATAGACTCACAGAATCACAAAAACATAGACTCATAAAACCATAGAATCATACAGTAACTTGGGTTGGAAAAGACCTTTCAGATCATGTCCAACCATTAACCCAGCTCTGCCAGGTCACGACTAAACCAGGTCGCTCAGCATCACATCTACATGGCTTTGAAACCCCTCCAGGGATGGGAACTCCACCACTGCCCTGGGGACCATTTTCTAGTGTTTGACAACAGCTCCCTCTCTATAAGACATATCACTGAAAAAAGAACCAAATTTCAAATGTAGCCTCTCCCATTTACATTCAGTTCTCAGCAGTTGTGGGGACTTGCTTAATTTTGTTTATTTGGGGTTTTGTTTGTTTGTTTGGGGTTTTGTTTGTTTATTTGGGTTTGTTGTTTATTTGGGGTTTTTTTCCTGAGAAATAGTCTTTCTGAGAGCTCAGGGCTGGAAATGGTCACAACAAAATACTGTTTAAGAGTCTGTTGTAGTACAGATCAAACTGAGGAAGCCTCATCCTGCCATCTGGAGTCAGACCGAGAAGTGGAACAGCTCCAGGTTTGTGGAGGTGATCAGAAACACCCAGCCACTACCAGCACGGTGCAGCGGGACGATGTTGGAAGCAACCTGTGGTGAAGCATTCCTACAACAGATGAAAATTGGCTCAGGATACAGCTTTGCCTGAAGCTGGGAAGATGGGCAGCGCCAGCGGATACAGCAGCCCAGGCATCCCTGGGGGGAGGAAACCAAGCCTCTGGCTCTTTCCGAGCTCTGCTCATTGCTGAATCACAGCACCTCTCTTCTCTCACATTTTATTTATTTATTTTTTTGTATATATACATTTTTTACATTTGCTTCATGTTTACTCGGGCCTCTAACAGCTCAGCTTTGCTCCAGGCACAAAATCAAGTGGTTTTCCTCTTGCTCTTTTTCTTACCTGGCCTCAGATACAGCAAAGAGAGTCCTCAAGGAAAATACAAATCACTTCATATTGGCTCTCTCAGTACTGAAAAATATCCAAACCCACTAAAGACCCCCTTCCCAAACAGCCAAATTTTATAGCCCGGGAGCAAACTCTTTCCTCCTCATCTCTAGGGAAGCAGAGGGATCTTGTTTATTTTAGTGTATTGTTTGTTAATTATCACAATAAAGAAGAATGGGCGCATTTTTTTCACAGTAAGACGGGTTATAAATCTGCAGGTAAGTCCTGTAGGTACTTCTCAGAATATACGAAGCTGCCAAGGACCACGGCAGAAGTTCAAGAAATCATTTTCCAATGTGACTGCTCTCAGTCTCCTTGGAACTTAGAATTCCAGTCTAAACATAAGAAGGAGCTTCTTTACTTTGATGGTGGCAGAGCACAGGAACAGGCTGCCCAGAGAGGTGGTGGAGTCTCAGAGTCTGGAGACTTTCAAGGCCCATGTGGACATGTTCCTGTGTGATCTGCATAAGTGATCCTGCTCTGGCAGGGGGGTTGTGCTGAATGATCTTCAGAGGACTCTTACAATCCCTACCACTCTGTGATTCTGTGCAATTCTGTGAAAATTCAGAAAACAGCACACTTAAAGGCACTGTTTTAGGGCCTTCCTTTAAACTAAGGTGAACCTTTTCTTTCATTTCTGTTTGTTCCAGATCAGGACCTGAAATGCAGCTTCTGGATTGGTTTACCTCAGATTTGTCTTGAACAACCCCACTGCACCCAGTCAGCAGCCAGAGGATGCACAAGCAGCATGGTGATGTTGCTTGGCTCTTGCTTTTGGCAAAATGTGACTGTCCTGTTCCACAGAATCATAGAATCCAAACATGGTGGTGGTTGGAAGGGACTTCTGGAGATCATCTAGTCCAACTCTACTGCTAAGTAAGGGTCACCCAGAGCAGGTTGCCCAGGATAGCAATATCCAGGTGGGTTTGGAATCTCTACAGAGAGGGAGACCCACAACCTCTCTGGGTAGCCTGCTCTAGGGCTCTGTTGTTGGCTTTATTTTGTGTGCTTGAATTTTCTGCAGCCAAGCTCTTTGCTACCAGATCTAGGAGGAGAAGTCAAGAAGAAAGAGGATGTCAGGAAATGAAGTTCACAAGCGCTGAGGGGTTGCTAGCAGGGAGATTGCAGGCATGAGGTTGAGGCTTTCCCAGGCTTCCTACGATCTTCCCCAAGCAAATGTCAGCTCCTCACTCCATCATGCATTTACCTTTAAAGCTTCAGTGAAATGACAGCTATGAGATGCTGCTTTGCAGGAGGGAATAGCACAGGTCACATCCTCAGCTAATGTAAAATGGCATAATGAAATGCTGATTGATACCCGCCAGTAGCCTGCCTTGCTACTTTGTTACTCAAATACAGGTAAAATCCTTGTTAATCTAAAATTCCAAAGCCTTGGTGGCCCTTGATTTGTGCATCCATAACATGCAGCTACAGGTGCCCTCTGTCCTTCAACACCGAAGCTTTGAAGAGATTTAGATACTGATGACAAGTGCCAACACAATTCTCACAGAATAAACGAAAGGAGGAAAAATTGTGCTCAGAAAACCAAAGGAAAGAGATATTTGAAGAAAAACTGATTGTGTGGCTGAATGAATCATGAGCTGGAATTTGTATCAGCTCCCTAAAGTTGGCTGAGCTTCTTCAAATATGAAGTCTTGCATCCAGATTTGTCCTCTCCAGTTCAAAAGAGACAGGGAATTACTGGATAGAGTTCACTGAAGGCTACAAAGATGCTGAGGGGCCTGGAGCATCTCTGAGGAGGAAAGGATGAGAGACCTGATGCTGTTGAGCCTGGAGAAGAGCAGACTGAGAAGAGATTTTCTCAATGCTCAGCAAGGGCTAGAGAACCAAGGTGGAGAGGGAAGAGGATGGGACTAGGCTTTTGTCAGTGGTGCCCAGCAACAGGACAAGGGGCAAATGGGAACAAACTGGAACCCAGGAGGTTCCACCTGAACAGGAAGGAAAACTTGTTTGGTGTAAGGGTGCTGGAGCCTTGGGGCAGGCAGCCCAGAGGGGTTGTGAAGTCTGCTTCTCTGGAGAGATTCCTAACCTACCTGGCCATTGCGATCCTGGGCAAGCTGCTTTAGCAGGGAATTTGGACTGGATGACCTCCAGAGGTCCCTTCTACCTCTCACCATGCTGAGAATCTGTGATTCTGTGAATATTTTCAGTCCTCCCTTAAGTTTCAGTCTCACCATCTCAAGCCAGGAAGCACACACAGCTCCCTGCTTCCAGGAAAATCACTGCTTCCAGAAAAATTACCATCTTTGAAGGTTACACACAAAACTGCCATTTCTTTGGACAATAAACATAAGCCGAAAAAGGGTAACCAGACTTAGGCCATGAGCAACCATCTTGCCTCAGTGCTCACTTTTTACATGGGAAATTTCACCATTTTGTGGTCAAGCTCATTATTTGCTTTTTCATGAGACCCAGGGTGTTTTAAGCTCTGAGCTCTGCTCTTTGCTCACGTAATCAAAGGGCCGAGTATTCCTACTGATATTTAATACATTTCATCTCCAGCTTTTTAAGGCACACATTGAACTATACTGTGTCTTTAAAAAGAAAAAAAAAATCTCAGCTTTTGACTGTTAATTTATCTGCCTCCATACAATTTCATTTACTCTTATCTCTTTTGATTCTCACTGGGGATTAGGTAAGCAAAGAGCAGTATTTCCAAATGTCCTTTTCTTTTGGTTGTTGGATTTTTTTTGTTTTGTTTTGTTTTTAATTGTTTTGGGGTTTTTTGTCACAAAGAACATCATTACAAAAAACAAATTGCTGCTACAAGTGGAGCACTGGAACAACCTCCCCAGGGGGGTTGTGGAGTCTCCTTCTCTGGAGACTTTCCAAACCCACCTGGATGCATTCCTGTGCTGACTACCCTAAGTGATCCTGCTCTGGCAGGGGGGTTGGACCTGATGATCTCCTGAGGTTCCTTCCAACCTCTGACATACTGTGATACTGTGAACTGCTCTGTTAGTAAGCAAGAACCTTGTGTAAATTCTGACACTTAGAAAGGGCAATGTCAGCCTTCTGTTTTCATTATGCTGTGGTTTCATCAAGGAGATTTTTATAAATATCTGAAGGGTGAGTATCAAGAAGGTACCAGTCTCTTTTCAGTGGCATCCTGTGATGGTATAAGGGACAATGGGTACAAACTGGAACACAGGAAGTTCCACCTTATCATGAGGAAAAACTTCTTTACTGTGAGGTTGAGAGAACACTGGAGCAGGCTGCCTAGAGAGGTTGTGGACTCTCCTTCTCTAGAGGCTTTCAAGATGCATCTTGATGTATTCCTCGGGACCTTCCCTAGGTGATCCTTCTTTGGCAAGGGGGTCACTCTATAATCCCTGGAGGTCACTGCCAACCCCTACCATTCTATAATTCAACACCATCTGAAGGAACTGGGAATGTTTAGTCTGGAGAAGAGAAGGCTGACAGGAGACCTCGTTCTTCTCTACAGCTACCTGACAGGATGTTGTAGTGAGGAGGGGGTCAATCTCTTCTCTCTAGCATCAGATGATAGAATGAGAGGAAATGGCATGAAATTTTGCCAGGAGAGGTTTAAGTTGGAGACTAGGAAAAATTTCTTTCCTGCAAAAGTGGTCAGGCGTTGGAACAGGTTGCCCAGGGAGGTGGTGGAGTCTCCATTCCTGGAGGTGTCTAAAAAATGTGTGGACATGGCACTTCAGGACATGGTTTAATGGCCTTGGTGATGTTGGGTTGATGGTTGGATTCAATGATCTTACAGGTCTTTTCCGACTGAAACCATTCTATGATTCTCTGATCCTGTGATATCATTGTATTTATTTTCTTTTTCAAGGCTGCAGGTTACCCGAAGTAATTTGGGTATTACTTTTCTTCCTGTAAGTCCAAATCTGTTCCCTCCATGGAAAACATTACATCCAAAGGGGTCATTCCACAAGTGGTTTGCATTAGTAAAAAAAAAAAAAAAAAAAAAAAAAAAGATTACATTCGTGTAGTAAGATGTTTAAGCACCTCCAAAGTTGTCGCCAACCATCTGCACGGCTGGTAGCACTAAATCAGCCGGGTACATAGGCAAAAAGCTGGTGTAATTTATCTGTCAGGCTGTATTTCATTTAAAACATATTCCTGTAAAATATGAAATACTTAAAGGCACCCACTTTCCTATTTGAGTCTGACGTTTTCCATTACTGCACGGGGAAAATTGTCTTTTTAATGGAGCAAGAAAGGCTCTGTGCACGGGGGGGCCGAGAGCATTTGGAAAGGGGTTTCAATTTGCATCATGTTAATGGGCAATTATCAGTGTAGGGAAAATGAGGCATCTCACACATGTCTGAGTTCTGGAGGCTGCTGCTTCTGCTCTGCTCTGAAGCACAAGGGCTGGGATGATGCCAAACTGGGTGAGTTTTTTCCCTGTGTTGGTGTCCAGGGGCAGGACAAGGGGCAAAGGGCGCAACCACAACACAAGAAGTTCCACCTAAACATGAAGGAAAAGTTCATTTCTATGAATGATTAGTGATGCTTTGAACTGCAATTTGACTGCTCAGAGAGCTGCAAACTAGAACAGAAGAAGTTCCATCTCAACATAAGGAAACAGTTCATTCCTGTGAATAATTTGGGATGATTTGAAATAAAATTTGACTGCTCAGAGAAGTTGTGAGGGTGCTGAAGCTGTGGAACAGGCTATCCAGAGAGGTTGTGGAGTCTCCTTCTCTGGAGAGATTCCAAACCCACCTGGATATTGTGATCTTGGGCAACCTGCTGTGAGTGACCCTGCTTTAGCAGGGGAGTGGGACTAGATGATCTCCAGAGGTCCCTTCCTAACTCTACTGTTCTGTAATCCTGTAACTCCACCACAAAACACCTGCACATGATCCAAATGCAAATATAGAATCCAAGATGCTGATTCATAGTGCTTGTAGAGAAAGCCAGGTGAACTTCATGAAGCTTGAGTTTAATATTTGACTCAGATTTATGTGAGGAAGTCTTCCAAGTCTGGAAATATCTGGTACTGTGGTTTACCATTCCCCATGATCTGAGAGACTTATGCTCCATGTTGTCTTACAGACATGTGTTTTTACACTTCATGATCCAAACTGTTTATTCAGAATATCGGAGCTGGGGTTGGATGAAGAAATAACTTTATTCTGTCCTATTCTGTCCTATTCTTAACGTTCTGCAAGAGAGGGTGTTAATAAGCCATTTCCAATAAACAAACTAACCTGCCCTCAGTTGCTGCTTTTAATATAAGACACAAAGTCTCTGTATGGTTTTTCCAGATTCTGCACCTGATTGATGACATACCACTTGGGCTGAATTTATGTTCAAGGAAAGCTCAGGGTCTAACTTCCTTCACAAACAGAAACAATATGTGCAGGCTTCTTCTCTTACCTGCACCATATGCCCGAGCGAGGGCGAGGAGGAGGAGGAGCAGGGAAATCTCCCAGCTGCACTGGCTGCATGGTCAAGATGGAGGCAGACTGGCCAAGATCTGTAGACAGAGGATTTAGGTGAGGTTTATTTATTTAGGTTTTTGCCCTTTCTTATCTCAAGCAAAAGCTGTCATCTGGAAACTGCTGCGACTGAAAGTCTCAGGTTGAAGCTGTTCCACTGAGGTAAGCTAATTCATAGATTCACAAAATCACAGAATCATAGAATGATTTGGGTTGAAAGGGACCTCCAAAGGTCATCTAGTCCAACCCCCCACCAGTGAGCAGGGACATTCTCCACTACATCAGGTTGCTCAGAGCCTTGTCGAGCCCAGCCTTGAATATCTCCATGGATGAGGCCTTAGCTACCTCCCTGGGCAACTTGTTCCAGTGTTCCATCACCCTCATGGTAAACAACTTGTTCATAAGACCCAATCTAGATCTATTTTTCTCTAATTTCAAGCCATTGACCCTCATCCTATGACTACAGTCCCTCTCCAGCCTTCCTCTACCCCTCCCTCTTTCCCCACCCCCCAGGTAGAGGAAGGCTGCTATTAAGGTCACCCTTTATATCCCTGTCTCAAAGCCTCTTTCTGCCTCATTTCTCCCACTTGGAGCATCCCAGGAAGATTTTAACAGGATATAATTGCTGGCTGCCTGCAAGACACAGTTACTCAGGAGGATGCAGTCTACCAGCAACTGGGCAGAAAGCAGCAGATGATCCCCAAAGAAGGAGGTTTCTAGGAAAACTCTGTGGGCTAAAAGGAAGGGTGAAACCAAGCTCTTGCTTATGCTGCTGGCCTAACTTTTAAATCAGTTTTTAATTGCATGAAAAGCCATCCTCATCCCTTTTGATTACATCCTCCTCTCGCCCTCAGAACTGCTGCATCTGAACATCTTATTAATAAAAGCTATTTTGGAAAATAAAACTCCTTTGGAATATATGAGGATTAACACTATATATAGACCACGATGGCTTAAAAGAGATTGTTATGGTCTGTTGTGCAAATACATATTTACTAGAGCTTTTGAAATACAGATCATGCAAATATGTATTCAGGGACTTTTAAAAATGCAGATTATTGACCTGACAGATCATAAAGGCTCCTTTGAAACCATTCTGGGTTACACTATCATGTAAATACTTATTTAGCCAATTTTTTAAAACTCTTTGCTAGTACAGCCAGTGAAAATCCTCATGAAAACAAATGTTTTCCTCACCTGACAGCCACAGCAATTTACTTCCCTCAATTTACAAAAGCCAACTCCATCCTATCTGGAGATGACCAAGCTCTTCTCTGTAGGGTAAAACACCACCAGTCAATGGGGTGGTGATCACCCCAAGGCTATAGAATACATCCTCATGTCTTAAACCCAGCAAGATCGTGGCTACATGGGCAGCTCCTTACTCACAGCTGCTGGCGGGGATGATGGCCACATCCTGGCACAGCCCTGGGCAAGCCCAGAGAGCACCTATGTCATGATTTGTGCATCTAGATTCCTGCCCTGGCCACCCATGTCCCAGTAATCATAGAATTGTTTCAGCCAGAAAAGACCTCTAAGATCATCGAGTTCAACCACTGAGCAACCACCACCATGGCCACTAAACCATGTCCTGGAGTGCCATCTTTACAAATTTATTGAACACCTCCAGGGACAGTGAGCCCACTATCTCCTTGGGCAACCTCCTCCAGTGTCTGACCAGTGACAGGGCAGAGTGATCTCAGCTCCATCTGGGAGAGATGATTTGGGTGAAAGCAAGGGTCTGGGTTACCTGGGTCTGAAACAGAGCTAGGATCAAGGAAATGGAAACTGCACTGAGACTTTAATATGTGCTACAGCTCAGGTTTTAGGTGCTGAGGTGTTGAATCTGATTTGGGGGAGATGGCCAGCAGTGCCTTGGCAAGCTTTGAGAAATAACCCTTCTGCCCTCAGCACAAGACAGTTCGTGCTGTTTCGAGACACAGGATGAGGTGTGATAGCAGCAAAGGATGGGAGATGGTGCTCTCCAGCACCTTCCCCATGCTCATAGTTAGTGCAGCACCCTGAAGCTGCATGTAAAGGCACTGTAAACCTGGGCACAAATTCACAGAATCATGGAATTGTTTCATCAGGAAAAGGCCTCTAAGATCATTCAGTCCAACCACTGACCTGAAACCACCATGGTCATTAAATCATGTCCCAAAGTGCCATCTCTACAAGTTTTTTTAATACCTCCAGGGATGGTGACTTCACCACCCCCCCTGGATAGCCTGTTCCAATGCCTGACCACTCTTTCAGTGAAGAAAGGCTGGTCCAGCTGGAAATTCTATCCAGAGAACAGCAACCAGAGACAAAGGAGGATAATAATAATAAGGGATGGTGATGAAATATTTCATAATAAAAAGAGAAAAACGAGTATTCATCTTGCAGAGGCCATGTACCACCACTCAGGTAGGTGTGGCTTCCAGCTCTAAACTGGATTTCAGCTGGTGACTTTGAGGATGAAAAGAGCATTTCTCATCAGCAATTTCCTGAATCAATTGATAGTCTCAGTTTTATGGATCTCTCATTATTTAACACTGTATTCATAATATAATGGGATTTGTTAGTTTGTATTCAGGTGTAGGAAAGCAAAAGCAACTTTTTTATAGCCATGGCCCAGTAGTGCATTGGTTGTTATGTTTTGTTATGTGTTATAATAACCCAGTCTTCCAAAAATTTGTGTGTTAAACTGATGGTGCCAGGTGATTGTAATATTTCTGAAGCACAGACACTGCCTTGATGAATAGTGGTGTAAATGCTCCAGCAATTTTGCACATAAATGTGTCAGCTCTGGTCTACATAATGGAGAGAGGTCCTTTCATGGACTGGATAAAAGCAGGTTTATGAATCATGGAAAAACATGTTTCCCATAGAAAAAAAGAAAAAAAAAAAGTATGTTATGTGAATTTTCTTCGGGAAGTCCTCAAAACCTCTCCATCTGGAATCTGGCCAGAGCATTTTAGTGCTCTTTTGTCATTTTGGTGGTTGAAGAGAGAGCTGCTTGTGGTGATTAACAAGGGTGTGCAGGGTTGGGTTGTGTTAAGATACCACTACAATCAAATGGCAATAAATTTAATATTCATTAGGGTAGGATTACTGTTCTTTTACTCTGTGCAGGAATACACATTAACAAAAACTCCTTGTTACTTTCTCTCTCTGCAGATCTGGCTTCTATTTGCCTCAGCTAGAGGAAGGGTTGACTTAACATTCACAATTCAACGAGGCACCATAAAATCCCTCACAAGAAAATTTACTGTAGGTGTGTAGTAAATCACTACACGCTCATTTACAAAACACAGGCTCATTCCATTGTATGAGCAACAATTAAGGGGTGCACCTCAAGCATGCTCTGTTTTTAAGGCTATTTGCTGGCATTTGAACTGTTTAAGATGATAAAAATGTTCTTAGCAGGGTGGTGCATGAAAAATCAAACTTTAGGCAGAATTTGTGCTGCTGGTTCTCAGACTAAAATTTTTTTGAGAGGTTGGAAATTAATTTCTGCCAATTTTCTGCTTAGATGATTCACACCCCTGAGAGGCAGACAAGCAAGATGAGTGAGGTGATTCTCCCCCTCTGCTCTGCTCTTGTGAGACCCCACCTGGAGTACTGCATCTAGTTCTGGTACCCCCAGCACAAGGAGGACATCAAATTTTTGGAGAGGGTCCAGAGGAGGCTGCAAAGATGATGAAAGGGCTGCAGAACTTCTCCTGTGAGGACAGGCTCAGAGAGCTGGGGCTGTTCAGTCTGGAGAAGAGAAGGCTCCAGGGAGACCCTATAGCAGTCATCCAGTATTTGAAGGGGGCCTACAAGAAAGCTGGGGAGGGACTTTTTAAAAGGGCTTGTAATAATAGGACAAGGGGAATGGATATAAGCTTGGATAGACTGAGACTGGATATTAGGAAGAAATTCTTTACAGTGAGGGTGCTGAGACACTGGAACACGTTACCTAGGGAGGCTGTGGATGCCCCCTCCCTGGAAATGTTTGAGGCCAGGTTGGATGAGACCTTGAGCAACCCAGGTGCCCATGGCAGGGGAGTTGGAACTAGATGACCTTTAAGATCACTTCCAACCTAAACATTTCTATGATTCTATGATTCTATGATTCTATGAATTAATATTTTCCTTGTGCTTGATTTGTGGCTTTGGTGACCTTTATAGAATCATAGAATGGTATGGCTTGGAAGGGGCCTTAAAGATCATCTGATTCTTGCTGGTTTTGATGACAAACTGTTATCCCTGTGGAACGTGGGAGTTAGTCAAACATCACCCTGCCCTTGAGTTTTGAGGGACTTCTGCTGTGTTAAGGAGAGGGAAAAAAGTTTGTGTGTTAATGTCCTTACCTTACACCTTTATAAAGATGAAAATTTTAGCAACCAAAAACCAGTAAATCCTATCTGTTTTTTTCACTTGTTTGCATGGCAATGGGAAATAGATGAAAGAAGAAACCCTCTTCATCAGGGATGTACACTCATGTCATAGAATCACAGAATGGTTTGGATTGGAAGAGACCTTTAAAGGTCCATCTTGTCCAACCGCCCTGTAGTCAGCAGTGACATCTGCAACTAGAGCAGGTTGCTCAGAACCCCAGACAACCTGGTCTGGAATAGTTTCAGAGATAGGGCATCCATCACCTCTTTGGGCAGCCTGTGGCAGTGTTTCATCACCAGTAAAGAATTTCTTCCATCCCTCTAGTCTGAATCTCCTTCTTTTAGTTTAAAACTGCCACCCCTTGTTATGTTGCAACCTGTCTCCATGTGTCACCATGGGGCTTCTGCCACAAGTACCCTCTGCCCATCCTTACATACCTGACCTGCTCCAACACATTGCATGGAGAGAGGAGCAGAACACAAATGAGATAATTAGCTTAATCACAAAGCCATCTTCAGACACCATTCACTAGGTAAACCCACTCCAGTAGCTAGATTTAGAGGACTGGGGGAAAACTGATACTGCTGCAGGGCCATAAACAGAGGAGAGCACCTGAAGTAGCCATGAACCCCCAGGGAGTGCTGAGGGGAAGTGAGAAGCTGGTTACTGCAAAGACAAGTGACTGTGAAATCCTGTTTTATTCTTCCTGGAATAAAAGTGTGTTAGTCCTTCAAGGAGGTGATTGCAGGGCCGTGTCATGTCCTGTGAAGAGGAGGTGGACAGCACGTGTGGCTCCCCCACCTCTTCTGGGGACAAACACAGTCCCACAGCCACAAGTCATTTGGCAGAACTACAGAAGTGGTTTCATCAGCTCCTGCTTCGTGCTTCTATGAGCTGGTGCTGGTCACCACAAGGTTGTCTTGGATTGATGTCCCCAGCCTTGCCATTTTTTGAACTTGGGTATTGGGTCTTGACATAGACAGATGCACAGGAAGCAAGTGCTTTGCTTGTAAGCAGTAATGATAATCCAGTTAGGTTTTAACTGGCATGGCTGGGTTGCTCCTGGGTTTTTAAAGATGCAGCTGACTTGCTGGGAAGCAGCTCTGTGGAAAAAGGCCTGGGACTCCTGGCCAACAACAGGCTGACCATGAGCCAGTAGAGTGCCCTCGTGGCCAAGAAGGTCAATGGCATCCTGGGGTGCATGAAGACAAGTGGCCAGCAGGTTGAGGTCCTGGGTCCAGTTCTGGCCTCCTCAGTTCAAGAACAGCACAGAGCTGCTTCAGATGGTACAGCAAAGGGCTGTGAGATGATTATGAGACTGGAATATCTCTCTTATGAAGAGGGACTTGGAGATTTTTAGCCAAGAGAAGAGAAAACTGAGAGGGGATCTTCTTCAGAGACACATAGAATTGTTTGGGTTGGAAGGGACTCGGAAGATCATCTACTTCCAGCCTTGACACCATGGGCAAGGATACCTTCCATTAGACCAGGCTGCTCAAGGTCTCATCCAACCTGGCCTCAAACAACCTCCAGGGAGGGAGCATCCACAACTTCCCTGGGTAACTGTTCCAGTGTCTCAGCACCCTCACTGTAAAGAATTTCTTCCTAATATCCAGTCTCAATCTAACCTCCTCAAGCTTAAATCCATTCTCCCTTGTCCTATTATTACAAACCCTTTTAAAAGGTCCCTCCCCAGCTTTCTTGTAGGCCCCCTTCAGGTACTGGAAGGCTGCTCTAAGGTCTCCCTGGAGCTTTCTCTTCTCCAGACTGAACAGCCCCAGCTCTCTGAGCCTGTCCCCATAGGGAAGGTTCTCCAACTCTCTGATCATCTTCATGGCCCTTCACAGGGATTCACATTTTGAATTTATACTGCACAGCTTCTGAGAAATTCCTCTTCACAACCCTTTGCTCAAATGTGTCCATTTTCCTAACTCGTCTGATCTCAAATAACCTTGGAGGTTTCACACAATGCAAGAGGAACCCCGGAAAATAATAAAGGTATTTTGTGAAATACTTCTTAGTCTCTGGGATAAACCTGGAGCACTGCCTTGTATAGCTAGAGGCTTATTTTTAGATCCTCCAGAGAGAATGTGTGGGAAAAAAAAAAAAAAAAAAAAACAGGAGAGAAAGGGAGAGAAAGAACTATTTAAATCACCATAACTTCATAAACCAGAATTTTTTTGGTAAGATTATTTGATAAAAAGTACCTGGAAATAGATTTACAATCAAAATGGGTTTGTTGTGATTTTAAAGCCTTTGTCTCAAAAAAAAAAAAAAAAAAAAAAAAAGCGCTAATGCTTTGCATTAGCTCCTCCAAGAGGCCAAAACTGTTAAAAAATAATAAGAAAAGTTAATGAATTTGTCCATTTTTACTAAGCTATTGTAATGGACAATTAAAACCAGACCCTTTTCTCCTCAGTGAGTGGGTTGGTTTCCTCAGGAAGGGGTTTGACAGGGAGCCCCAGCCTTGATACACCATTTGTAGTGGTCCACACCTCAGTCACAGTGACCACAGCAAAATGTGAGTGTGGGGCCAGCTCTGCCCTAGGCAAAGGAAAAGAGAAGACACAAAATGGTCCTGAAAGGCTCAGCTAGGCCCTGGCCTTGCTGGCACAGTGGCTGCACCTCTATGGCTGAAACATGACTGATGGATGGAACAGGAGAAAAACAATCTGAGGACACTGGGGAATCGCATTTTTATTCCTCCTTCTTACTCCCCTACCCTTCTTTTTTTTCCCCTCCGACCCTCCCCTTTTCATTTTTTCTTTCCTATTTTCTTTCTCTTTTCTTTCTTTTAATTTTCATCCTTTTATCTTTTTTTTTCCTTTTCCTTTTCCTTTATTTTCTTTATTATTTTTTTCTTTTTCTTTTACCTTTTCTTGTTATTTTGCCTTTTTCTTTTCCTTTTTCCTTTTTCTCTTATTTTGTCCTTTTTCTTTCATATGCAGAAAGGTGAGATTTTTACAGAAGGGCAAGAAGGGAGCAGGCTGGGTGGGAAAGGAAATATATTTTACAGCACTTTCATTACTCAACTTGATGAGAGCTAATAAAAATTCTTAATTGAAAATAAGTACCTTAATGACAATATCATAATCAGGAGTTATATTTCCTATTTATTTCAATATAAAATACCTGGCTTTCTGAAGGAATCATAGCAAATTATTCAGAACAGTTTTACTTATTGGCTAACACATTAGGAAGATAGTAAATACAGATTTAAGTAGAGTCACCTGCAGTAGGTTTTCCCCTGCAACTTTCCTTTCTGTTCCTAAAAACAATATTAGATAGGCTCTTAATTGCTATTGAAACATATATGGCCTCTTTCCCCATATCTTTATTTGGCTTTTCAGCTGTGGAGTCAGCATTTAATCCAACCATTTGTGACATGGTTAACACCCACAATCATTTCCTGTTATGCCTCACACTGACTATAGTGGGCTGCTGTATATTTTCCAACGCCCACTCTGCTGTCTTTACAATCAGATTATGCCATTAGACATAGACAATGAATCACTGTAATTGTTCTAATATGGCTAAACTGCTCGCAAGCATTAACCCTTTCTCGGGACTTTGTGGTCGATTCTGTATGGACCTGGGGTTACAAGGTGCTAAGAGACTTTGGAAGTTTTAACGTGTGGCAAGAATACATCTTAGTTTATCAGATGACATTTAAAGTCCTTCTGTGGACTGACTGAGCAGTCTACCAAAGATGAAGAATCACATACTGACAGGGGTTGGAAGGGACCTCTGGAGTTCACCCAGTACAACCCTCCTGGTAACGCAGGATTACCCACAGCAGCTTGCCCAGGATCACAAGGTCCAGGTGACTTTGGAATCTCTGTGGAGAAGAAGACTCCACAACCTCTCTGGGTAGCCTGCTCCAGGGCTCCAGCACCCTCACACCAAGGAAGTTTTAACTCATGTTCAGACAGAACCTCCTGGGTTCCAGCTTCCACTTGTCGCCTCTTGTCCTGGCACTGGGCACCATTGACAAGAGTCTGGCCCCATCCTCTTGTTCCCATGCTTCAGCTCTTGCTGAGCATTGAGAAGATCCCCTCTCAGGCTGTTCTTCAGCTTAAAAACCCCCACATCCCTCATCCCTTCATCCTCACAGAGATGCTCTAGACCATCAGCATCATTGAATACTCCATTGGACTTTCTCTGGAAGTTCCCTGTATCTCTTGAACTGGGGAAACCAGAACTGGGCCCAATACTCCAGATGTGACTTCGCTAGGGTAGAGTAGAGGGGTAGGAGAACCTCTCTTGACCTGCTGGCCACACTCTTATTCATGCATCCCAGGAGACCATCGGCTTTCTTGATGACACAACCACATTTATGGCTCGTGGGGAACTTGTCCAGCAGCAGTTCCAGGTCATTTTATTGTCCATTGGAGAGCTATGGGGATGAACACCTCTCCTGTGAACAAAGACTGAGAACTGGGGCAGTTTAATCTTGAGAAGAGAAGGCTGAGAGGGGATCTTATCAACATCTATAAATATCTGAGGTGTGGGTGTTAAGATGAAGAAGCCAGTGTCATTTTGGTAGTGCCCAGTGATAGGACAAGGAACACCAGGTACAAGTCAGAATCCAGAGAGTTATACTTCGACATGAGGAGACACTTCTTTAAGGTGAGGGTGATGGAACAATGGAACAGGCTGCCCAGAGAGGTTATGGACTCTCCTTCTCTAGAGACTGTCAAACCCTCCTGCACGCAGCCTGTCCTAGGTGTTCCTTCTTTGGCAGGGGGGTTGGACTCAATGATATCTGGAGGTCCCTTCCAACTCCTAGCATTCTCTGATTCTGTAAAACAGCCCATGGGGCTTCACAAAGTCCTCCTTGAATATGGATGCAACTCATAACACTGAATTAAAACCAAAGGTGGGTAATAGAAAAGGCACAGCAACTCTTGGTAAGCTGTTCTCAGTGGCTGTTAGCTCCTCCGGGATAACTCCCTGGTTCCCTCAGCTGCTTCTCATAAGACCTGTTGTCTAGACCCTTCACCAACTTCATTGCCCTTCTCTGGACTCAACATACAGTAACATTAGGTAAGTTGATTCTACATTAGATACCTTCACTCTGCACATTCATTCATGCTGGCATACTACAAAGATGCTTGAAGAATAGATCTTCCCAACACTCTTTTTTTCAGTGAATCAGCCACTGATCAGGACATTGCTCCCCTTTTCAATAAGAAGAGGACTAATTGGAAATCAAATGTCTGTTAGCATTGGAAATGCCATTTCTACAACGGCCTGGAGATCTTTGTAAATAATTTGTTTGGGCCCCAAACTAACCATCATTAAATGAGTGAAAGTCTCTATACAGACACCTTTTGACATTAATTTAGGCTGATAATGTATCAGATTAGAGTTTAATATGAAATTCTGACTTGGGTAATTAAAATCTTATTACTTAAATGGACAATCTCAGTTTAATGTGGATAAAGGGAATCAGATTGCCAAGTATCCAGGGCAATACTTGTCAATAGCAAGGAGTGGACCTAAAATAAGAGGGGGATAAAATCAGGCTCTATGGATGTTGTGTCCATCTCCACTCCAGATCTTGCAGTGGTGAATTTCTTCCACCAACTTATTTCTTCATATACCTAGGCAAAAGGAGTTTCTTGGACCAAGTTTTCTCAGTATGAGCAAGTCTAGGAGAAAATAGGAGGAAAAAAACAACCTTTTTTTTCTTTTTTTTTTTTTCTTTTAGCATTAGGAACACTGCAAGAATCCCGAAGGGAAAAATGAACAAACAGCTCAAAGCAACTAAAAGTCAAAACCTATTCATTAAATATAGGGAAAACAACCTCTAGCCCCAAAATGGGGAAAATATAAGCACAAACATGAAAACATGAAATTCCACTGCCATCTATGGGAAATACATATATGAATAGAATTGAGGGAGCCACTCATGAAGAAAAGTGAATTATTTTGAAGTCTTCTCTTGGCTTAAAAACAACTTTTTAAAAAATCTTGTGAAAAGTAATGTAGTGGAAGTTTCAAATATTGGGTCCAGGTGAAAATGCAGGATACATGCACTACACGTATCTTAATAGCTCAGGACTAGGTAAAAACTGTGTCAATAGGGGATGGAGAAGCTCACTTGTGTTACCAGGATGTCAGTTGGAGCCAAGACTCAATGGAGGTGGTGGTAAACCCTGAGTTTTGTATCTCCAAAAGTCATCTCCAAGAAGATGTCTCTCCTATCTTCATATGGCAGAGCGTATGAACCACACAGTCTTGAACCAGAGTCCAGTTTTGGACCAAAACAGGTTCCTTGATGGGAAGCATACCTCTCCAGTTGGGTTTTGATGGTTTGTTATAAACTGAATTTCATACAGCAAAGTAAAGGTCCCGGTCTACTGCTATTGAGATCCCTCCAGGAGAGACATGGAAAAGGATCCAAAGTTTGTGTACCTATGTGAGACCTTCAGGTCTGAGCTCTCAAATTCAGTATATTTTAATGAGAATATATAGAAGAAAGGTCTGACTCAGGACTGGGGAATCTAGCCTGCTATATGTAATGTGTTTTAGGAACTTTTAGGATGAAACTGCTTCATAAATGCCAGATACAGCACCATGACTTTCACTTCAGGTTTTATAGCTTTGGCAAAAATGTTCCTATCAAGATGAAACTTGGCCTGCCTCTGCTGGGCTTGAGAGGGAACTTGTTTTGTTTTGTTTAATTCCCAAATCTCAGGAATCTGGTTTGGCTGAATTTCACTTCACTTAATGCACAAAAAAAAAAAAAAAATAGAAGAAAAAAAAAGTTGAAAACATTTGACACTAAGACCTTACTCTGAACTCAGCTCAAGACAGCTTTGTCTTTAAATATTAAATTTGGCAAGCTCTTGCTGGGCTCTTTTTTTTTTTTTCTCCTTTCTTTCCTTTTTCTATTTTTTTAAAAAAGATTTTCCAAAACCAAACTCCATTCTCCTTAATTTCTTGGTATCATATTTCCCATTTGCCATTCCTAATCTAGTTTCTTAAACAATTCACTACTGTTGGAACTTTTATTTCAAACTGAAAAATACACTGAGTCATAGAATGGATTGGATTGAAAAGGACTTGTAAAGATCACCTAATTTCAAGATCCCTTGACGCAGTCATATATCAATATGCTCAAATCATGTTTGAAAATCAGTTTGCAAACAGGACACCATATCATCCAGTGTTACTGCTACTCCCAGAGTGAACAGAGTGAACATTTGATACAAATGTTGTTGAAGTTGATGTTAGGATTCTTTTTGGTTTTTTAATAAAACACAGAAGAGGTCCTATATTTACTGGATTTTTTGACTCATTATATGCATATACAAAAAATAAAAACAATAACCAGATGCATCTTTAGAAGGAAATAAACTATCTTCTGATAAATAGATAGACAGACAGACAAACTGACAGACTGACAAATGCTTACTGTGTGGGGAGAGTACCACTATTCAGAGGACATCCAAAAAAGCTCACCAGATAATTTTGAAAAGGACTCATAGCAAGCTTAGAATCATAGAATTGTTTTGGTTGGAAGCGACCTTAAAGATCATCAAGTCCAATCATTAACCCAGCACTACCAAGTCTACCACTGAACCATGTCCCTCAGCACCACCATCTACACTGCTTTGAAATCCCCTCAGGGACAGGGACTCCACCCCTACCCTGGTCAGCCTGGTCCAGGACTTGACAGCCCTTTCCATGGAGACTTTTTTCCCAATGTCCAACCTAATCCACCCCTGATGCAACTTGAGGCCATTTGCTCTTGTCACTTGGGAGAAGAGACCAACACACACCTTACTCCAACCTCCCTTCAGGAAGCTGTAGGGAGCCAGAACATCTCCCCTGAGCCTCACTCCTCATGACTAAACAACCCCTGTTCCTTCAGTTGCTCCACAATATTTGTGCTCTAGACCCTTCACAAACTTCATTGCCCTTCTTTGGACATGCTCCAGCATGGCAACGTGCATGTGGAATATGCATAGCAAAAATGACTGATGTGGCCCTTGTTCCTCTAAAGACCCTTTTACCCACTGGCAGTGCCCTTGGAAGGATGGGAGGGCAATACAGAGCTACCAGCTAGCAGCAGGACAGGAGAAGATGCACAGGGGTGAAGTAAAATGGAGACCAGAAAGGAGGAGGAAGGAAACTGGTGGACAAACATCCAGTAAGAGTATGTTGGGGAAAGAACAAGAAATGTAGGACTTCCTGGCTTAAACTAAATATACTTCTGGCATTTCTAACCTGCTCTCACATGGGCTTGGACATCACAATTTGCTTCTTGAGATAGAAAAGCTGGTTCAGAAAAATGGGATTTTTTTTTTTAAACTCTCCTTGATTTTGTGTTAAAGATATGGACTGACTGTGTAGGAATCACCTCAGTGAAGCTGTGAATGATTTATGTCATGAACAGTCCCAGACAAGTGCAGGGAGAGAAGGTGGGAAGTGTCATGCTGGTTTTTGTACTGAACAGCTCAGCCAGGAATGTCCATTAAGTTCAGACACTCAGAAAGAACAAAATCTCCTTGACACCCTGGTGTTTTAGCTCCTTTTACTGAAGTCCTCAGCAACAGGACCCATTTCTCAATATGTTAGACAATGTCTGTCCTGTCCTTCTCTTGGTTCATTCGCTGAGACACATCCTCAGCTAATGTGACCTGAAGTTTTTCAGAGCTTCCAACGCTTTTAAGCAGAGAAAGCAGCAAGTTTTTTCCACCTTGTACTTAGTTAATTCTCAGTCTTTCTGAAGAAGTTGCTAAATGTCATGTCTTTGACTCTGTTGCTAATGCAGGACATGAGCAAGCACAGAAAGAGGTCCAACAGCCAGAGAAATTGCTTAGCAGAACTGATTATTCTGGAGTCCTTCTACATCTCTCCAGCATTTTAAACACCTGCACTGATGGCAAAACATTTTACTGTCATGCATACATGAACCTCTGGGCACACTCTCTACTGTTGCAGAAATAATCCCAGTTTTAGTTCAGAGCTAGCACAGGGAGTGTGGATGTCTCTGCTTCTCCGTGGTGCAACTGGCCTTGGCTGCTCCTTTTCCAACAGCTATGATTAGCAATAACCACAGATGTGGACCTTCCTGCCAGGGGTGAGCCTCTGCCCCACTCCTTCCAAGGGCAGAACAGAAGTCCCATCCTTGCAGATACACATACAAGGTCAGTCTTGACGGGTCTCTGAGCAACCTGTCCCTGCTCACTGCAGGGAGGTTGCACAAGATGATCTTCATTGGTCCTTTCCAACACTACTCATTCTATAGTTCTACAATTCTACAATTCTATGATTCTGTACCATGAAGGACCACATTTTGCAAAATCATTAGAATGCCACAAAAAAAGAAAAAAAAATCAAAGGAGGCATTGGATCCTTAGTTACCACATGCACAGTCACCCCACCAAATCTTTTCCTTGTGGGGACTTTCCTGGCCTTGCCACCAGCTTGCAGTGGTAACAGCTTTCACTTTTATAGCATGATTCTTGTGCAAATCCTTGAATCACATCATGGCAGGGCTTGGAAGGCACCCCTGGAGATCATCTAGTTCTATTCCCCTGCTAAAGCAGATACACCTAGAGCAAGTTGCAAAGAATCACATGTGACTGAGGGCTGAGAATTTTTGGAGTCATCCTGTCTTGGGTCACATCAATGTCACTAAAGTAGGTAAACCTTAGGAATGACTTTACTGGCATGGGATCCAATGACACCTCATCCAGGAACATATGGATCAAGAGGAGCTTTGGTCCACAGCATATGTTAAAAGGGCCCTGACACGTCATGGCACATGTTTTAGAGGTGGATTTAAAGTCAATATTTGAAGAGAAGAGCAGATGAACATACAAAAGTGTTCAATTTCTATTAATCTTCAGGTTTTGAAATCTCAGATTAAGCTGCTGTGCTGTGAAAAAAAGCAAAGTAGCAACCAAGATGGCTCATCATGGGCAGAAAAGGTATCAGAGTCCACAACCCACTCACATGGGTTGGGTGTGGGAGGAAAACCCCACATGGCTGAGGTTTGATGACA
Source organism: Indicator indicator (assembly GCF_027791375.1). Lineage (NCBI taxonomy): Eukaryota > Metazoa > Chordata > Aves > Piciformes > Indicatoridae > Indicator > Indicator indicator. The sequence goes on along the minus strand of NC_072016.1, from coordinate 33,700,822 downwards.
GCTGAGGGGGAACAGGACACCAGGCAAGCAGCCAGTGTATGGCCAGTGGCACACAATCCATCACAACTCCAAAAATGATCATTCCCTTCTTGTGGGACCACTTCCTAAGACCACTGCCTATACCTCATAGCATGGGCAGCACAAAGGGAAGCTTGTGCTGGTAGATTAGGAAATCTCATTTTGAGATGGTGAGGAAAACCTCTTGCAATGACCAGTGTGTGGAGAAAGAGCAGCCTCATTTTGCCCTTGTGAAAAGAAAACAAATCAGATTCTGTATTCAGCAAGGGAAGAAACACAGAAAAGGTAAAGCTTGAAGAGCAAGGAAACAAAAGAAAGCTTTCAAACATGTAATAAAAGGCTCCTTACAGTCTATCAGCCTACATTTCTTGATGTGTCCATGCATTGCAACTTTAGGGAAAGGAGAGTTGATATTCTTCAATTCCTGCAAAAAAACTCTTATTTTCTAATATAAAATAAAATAAAATAAAATAAAATAATAAAATAAAATAATAAAATAAAATAATAAAATAAAAAGTTTAAACAGCATCATCATGAGGAACAAGACATGTCTGTGTTTTTCCAATCTGCTAAATTTGAACATCTTTTCCAGTGTGCAGCTGGTAATAAGGGAATATTTTTTTACCTTTTCTTCAGAGTTGAATTGTAGAGGTCACGGTAAACTGGAGCTAGGGCTATTCAAAGTTATGTTCATGCTTATAAACTCTCCTGACTGCTATAGGCTCTGATATTTTCTTCAGAGACAAAACATACCCTCACACTCACTCTTCAGTACATAGCTGAGCGATCTCAGGAGCCCAAGCTTTGTTTTTCTTTTAATTTTATTTGAAACTCTTCCAAATCCTGGAAGGGTTTCAAATCAGAGAGGGATCTTACCCAAGGACTCATTTTTAAAGCAAAGTCGTATAATGCAACGTTCTCTTTTCTGGACTTTATGCAAATGTTAAGCTCACCAACCATCAATTCAAGAGCACACATTTCCACCACTGTCCCTGAAGTGGGTTTCCAATAAAGACCTTTACTGTCAGCTGAATGCCTCACAACCCCAAAACCAGGTCTGTCCTTCTGCTTCACAGCTACGCTGTTCCCACTGGGACCACCCAGTTAATCCATAAGTAAGAGCACCACTTGGATGCCCTCCTCTGCAATCTTAAAATACTTTTTAAAGGCAAAAGAAAGAGAAAATGAGAAGTAAGGAGCTCATGCACTGCAGCAGCAATGATAATGCTCCCCAGATATTTTGACAAAGCAGTTGACCGCAATTTTTGCCCTATCTAATAATGTTGATTACACTATTGGATTCTATGTTAGCTGTTATGGCTTGATGCATAAAATTCAAATTAATATATATATTCTGCTGGAATGTATATTACACATAATCATAGAATTACAGAATGCATCAGGTTGGAGTGGACCCTCAAGGGTCATCTTTTCCACCCTCCCTACAGTGATATGCTAAAATGCGTTACAGATAGAATATTTTATTCTGAAAGAGATCTAAAAGTTATTATTTTTAGACAGGTCTGGTTAGAAGTCTCTTACATAGAATCATAGAGTTAGAGAAGTGTTTTGGTTGAAAAATAATAAAAAAGATGAAAAGATACCTAGTCCAACCATTAACCCAGCACTGCCAGATCACCATATCCCTCAGCACCACATCTACATGGCTTTGAAACCCCTCCAGGAATGGTGACCCAGCACTTCCCTGGGCACCCTGTTCCACAACATGACAACCCTTTAAGGGAAGCAATTTTACCTAATGTTCAACCTAAACCTTCTCCAAACTAGACAACTCCACTTCCCTCAGCCACTTCTCACAACACTTTGCTCTGGACCCTTCCCAGGACACACTTCATCACCTTAATATCCTTCTTGGGGTGAGGAGCTCAAAACTGAACCCAGGATTTGAGGTATGTCTTCACTAGTCATGAGTACTGGGAGACAAAAACTTCCCTACTTCTGCATGTATGACTGCTCACCCTCCACCCAAACACAGGGTCCCTCAAATCCACACCCCGAGGAAAGGGCCAGAATTTGCTAGAAGCTGATAAAGATCAACTCAAAGCCCTCAAAAATTGGCTGGTGGCTCTGAGTCTAGAAGTCAGCCCTCTGACTAATGAAGAAATTGACCACAATAAAACAATCTGCAGGAATAAATGTAGTCCTGCTATGGAGAGAGTTGAGTTCTGTCCACAAAGCAGCAACCTTACAGTCAGGTCTTCTTCCCTTTGAATGGAACCTAACCTCACTTTGGTGAGTGTATCTATCTCTATCATCTCTATCTCTATCTCTATCTCTATCTCTATCTCTATCTCTATCTCTATCTCTATCTCTATCTCTATCTCTATCTCTATCTCTATCTCTATCTCTATCTCTCTCTATCTCTATCTCTATCTCTATCTCTCTCTATCTCTATCTCTATCTCTATATATAAATCTAAATCTATATCTTTATCTATATCTAATATCTCTATCTCTATCTCTCTATTATATCTCTATCTCTATCTCTATCTCTATCTCTATCTCTATCTCTATCTCTATCTCTATCTCTATCTCTATCTCTATCTCTATCTCTATCTCTATCTCTATCTCTATCAATCTCTATCTCTATCTCTATCATCTCTATCTCTATCATCTCTATCTCTGTCTCCATCTCCTGAGTACCCATGTGGAGGTTTTCCTTCTGTGAGGAGGTGCCTGCACATTTCAGTTCATCTCTCCAAATAGTTTAATTAGTTGTGCAACGGTATTTTCCCAACTGACAATTTCATTGTGTTGGAAGGAGAGCAGATTAATTGCAATAAATCCACAGTTTTCAGGTGGCTGCTGCTGCCCGTTTTCATGTGCCTCTGTGACATTTTGCCCCAGGACAGTCACACTACTGCTGATACAGGCCAGGATGCTGTTTGCCTTCTTGGCCACCCAGGCACACACTAGCTCACCTTCAAACACTGTTGATAACACCCCCAGGTCCTTTTCCTCTAGGCAGCTTTCCAGACACTCTTGCCCAAGCCTGAAGACTGTATAGGGTTGTTGTGACACAGGTGTGGGCCCAGTACTTGGTATTGTTCAGCCTCATCCCATTGGCTTTGGTCCATGGATCCAGCCTGTCCAGATCCCTCTGTAGAGCCTCATGTCCCATTGTCTGAGCATACACAGGACTTGAACACCAAGGATTCTCCCTTGTTACTTGCTTCTTAATCCCAGAAGCTGCCAAAGGATGCACTGCCAGTCCTCCATCTCCAGTGAAACACCTTAATGTCATACCCAATGAATTTTCTGGTGAGGCATGTGCTGGGCTTGCCACCACAGGGACAGTGATGGAGAAATGGAGCTGTAAAACAGATCCTCTAACAGCTCTGCTCAGAAATGCTCTGGACCACAATACAACATTGCCTTCATGTTCCTGCAGCAGTCATCTCATTTTACAATACTTCCCACACTTTATGTAGCAAATATAACAGGAGAGCAGCATATTGGGAGAGAGGGAGTGAAACAAAATGATTCAATACTGTCAAACTAGAACACTGTCACCAGATGAGAGATTGGAAGTGAGAAGGTCAATAGCAGAGGTACAATAGCTGCAGTTCTGAAATATTTTGGGTTATTTCTGTATGATACAGTGTTGTTTTGCAAGGGGGCAATATGTGTAAGAAGACCATTGGAAAGGAAAGGAAAAAAAAAATCAGGAAAAGATCAATGCTTGACTGAGTTATTTTATTAAATTCCCCCCAGATTTAGTCTGAGACTTAAGGCATGATATGATCAGAGCAGATTGCCTTGGGTTATTCCACTCTGATGTTGTCCATATATCTGACATTGGTCATGACATATTTAATTTGAACTGGAAGTTCAGATTTAATGGTTGAATTCAAGTGGAGCGGGAAGCACATAACCAAGTCAGGGCTTACTGTCCATGGTGATTGCTGTTAGCCTCTCTTGCAGGGTATTATTAGTGTATGGAGGACCTGGGAAGAACCCCATACTCTCGAAGCAACCTTGGATGTAGGGTTGGAGTATGTAGGGATGAAGAGTCCCATTTGTGAGTAGCAGGACCCAAAGTGAGGTTACCCTACCAAAAACTGCATGTGACAATTATAGGAAAACTGGAGATAGGACAAGGGCCAGTAGTTTGAAATCAGAGCAGGGTGGATTTAGATTGGACATTAGGAAGTTCTTTGCTGTGAGAGTGATGAGACAGTGGAACAGGTTGCCCAGAGAAGTTGTGGATTCCTCATGCTGGAAGTGTTTAAAATCAGGCTGGATGAGGCTTTGAGCAACCTGCTGTAATAGGAGGTGTCTGTGCCCATGGAAAGGGGTTTGGAATGAGATGATCTTTAAGGTCCAATCCAACTCAAGCCATTCTATGGTTCTACAAGTCTATGACTCAGTTTGCAGGAATCTACAAAGCCAACAGGAATTTTACTCCTGACTGTCACAGAGGCAGCTTTCACTCTTGGTTTTGACCTCTCCATGAAGTCATTATGGAAACAAATCCATGCACATTCATCAATAAACAGAATGAAGAACATAGGTAAAGAAGTGAGTAAACAGCCAAAATATTCCCTTAGTCAGTGTCTGGAGGAGGTAGATCAGAACAACTCAAACCATGCCACATGATTCATTTGTGAGTTTCACAAAGTCAGGTCTTTTGAGGATTTTCTTTTAGATTTAGTGGCCATGAGAAAAAACTGTATACTGCTGTGGCATCCAATTGCAGAGTGGAGTCCTGAATTGTCTACTTGAGATGTTTGTATTTCATATCCTGTCACCTGCATCGCATGGTTTGAGATGAGAGACATCATTCTGAAGAAAAGGTAACTCCTCCCTCCCTTGCTGTCCAACCTCAGGTAAGGATGTAGACAGAAAGAAAATGTATCACAGAATCATAGAATCATTTTGTTTGGAAGAGAATTTAAAAACCATCAAGCCCAACTTTAATCCAGCACTGCCAAGTGACCACTAAACCATATCCCTCAGCACCAAATCTCTATGGCTTCTCCTCCAGGAACAGGGGGACTCCACCATTGCCCTGGGCACCTTGTTCCAGGATTTGACAGCCCTTCTGGGAAAGAAATTGTTCTCATGTCAATTCTCCTGGCGCAACTTGAGGCTGTTTCCTTTTATCCTATCACTTGTTCTTTGGAAGAAAATACCAGCCCCAACCTGCTTCCAACATCCTTTCAGGGAGTTGTAGGGAGCAATGAGGTCTCCCCTCAGTGTCCTTTTTGAAGACTAAACAACCCCACTTCCCTCAGCTGCTCCTCACAAGGCTTATACTCTAGACCCTTCAGCAGCTTCTTGGCCCTTCTTTGGACACACTTCAGCGCCTTAGCATCCTTCTTGTAGAGGTGAACACACTGTCCTGGTGAAGAACAATCACATCTGAAGGTTTCATGTTTCCACAGAGAATTCCTTTGGCATCTTCTCCACATTCCCCTTGCTGTCTCCCGCCTCTCCATTGGGCTGAGACGGTGTCTCCACATTACTGGTTGTTCCCTGAATAGAACATGGGTCTGCTCTCACCTCCTATGAATATGGAAATCCTTAGTCCAAAGGCTGCTTAGGAGTCATGGTCTGCATGGCACTGAGCTCCACGAGACATTTCTCATGGCCAATGCCTCACTGCCCACCATGTGTGTGATGTGGGGGGTACAAGGCTGGAAGCTCCCACGCCAGGAACATCACATACAGCTGCCAACCCCTCCGTGTATCTCCCTCAAGTGTTACTTAGAGTTTTGGACAGCATCATTAATCTGAGAGGCACTTATGGAGATAAATTGGTATCTACCTGATCGCTGAGGTCGTTTTCTCCTCCCATATGATTCATTGGGAAGGAATTAGGGTAAAACGTAAAAAGCATGCTGATCTAATGGTGCATTTTTCAGGAGCTCTTTCATTGTCTTCACCTTGAGCTTTGCAGATGGGCTAAAGTTGCAAAGCAAACAAGAGGAAATCTTCCTTTAAAATCGTGCTAAGGATAAAAAAATACAAAATAACAACGTCTTTATAGCACACCTCAACTCTGACTTATCAAACGCAAGGTGTTTGTTAGATGCAACAGGTTCCTTCCTACGAAGCCGTGTTCTTACATTCCTCCCACCCCCTGTAGGCTTTGAAATCAGTGTTCAAAGTGGACTTTCTGAATTCATGAAAACCCACAGGTCTATAATACATCCCTAATGGAAGTCAAACATGACACCCTAGAGATAAAACACAGTGGCCTTACCCTCTGTTCACAGTAGGTGTCTGTGTATAATAAATATTTTATTTTACTACAAAAACAAATAACTAAACATACCCCCTGTGTTTGTTCTGAACTCTACAGTAGCTTTTGTGAGTTTACTATATTTCAAAGCTGAGGTAGGAAACCACAAAGTCACGTCAGTTATATAGCGTGCTTGCAGAAGGCGAGCCAGCTCTGCTTCCAGCCCTTCCAAGCTCCTGGGACCTGGGTGGCTCTGGTCCTCCAGAAGAGGTCCCACGAGGAGCCCAGCTTTGGGGTGGAAAGCCCACCAGGTACAGTCCTATCTCACAAACAATACTTCAAAACTGAAACAAAGTCTGTTGGTTTTGCTACTTTTAGTATTAGGTGATGGTTCTGTAGGACCTTGGGTAAAGTGAAGGGAGTGCTCTATTCTGCTGCAGAATCTGGGACATTCATTCAGGGTGGGACACCCAAAATTGATGAATGAGCTGACATCAAAGGGGAAGGACAGTGGTTCCTCAGAGCTATTTTATATTTATATATATATTTATGTATATATATATATATATTTGTTATTTAGCCATGGTCTTGATGGTACAAATAAGTATCATGTATCTCCATTATTGCCTACTTTTTTAGGATATTTGCTCTGACAGACGTAAGTACGAGCGGAATTAATCCCTCCCTTTTTTTGCCATCTTCAGGAGTTCTGCAGTGGTGGGCCTACAATTATGGAGAACCTCATTAGCCTCAGAAAAGTGTAGGAGGAGAAGATTGGTAGAAATGAGAGCCATGGTGTAGTATAGGGCTCCATGAGGAGGGCTATGTGCTGTACCACAGACCAGGCAGCTGCACCAAAGCTGGTAGAAAACTCTTCCCATCTTAATCTCTCTAGATACACATAGTACAAAGCATAGCTGCTGCAAGAACATAGTTTATATTCTGTTTCCGAAGGTGTTCATGCTGCTTCTCTGTCTTTGGAAGAAATTTTTTACACTGAGGGTGGTGAGACATTAATCTAGGTTGCCCAGGGGGATAATAGAAGTCCCATCCCTGGAAACATTCCAGGACAGGTTGGACAGGGCTCTGAGCAATCTCCTCTAGTTGCTAAAGTCCTTGATGATTGCAGGGGAGTTGGACTAGATGACCTTTAATGGTCCCTTCCCAACCAAACCAGACTGTATGTAGGATTCTAGGATTCTCTCAAGATGAAGTTTTATATCTGTGCTTCTTCTGGGGGACATGTGATGGTCACACAAAGGAGAAGATCACTCTCCTGGTGCAACCCCAGCTTGGGTGTCATCCCATAAGCTGAACCTGGCCAATGCTTCAGCTGTAGCATTGCAATTTCCCCTGTCCCACAGCACCATGGATGCTCAGACACTTTTCCATCAAGTGCCTAATGCCTGCTAGTAAGAGAGATGTGATGCTTCTATTGAACATGGATTAGGTTATGAGACATCACTCTTCTTTCAAGGGCAGTGTCGAACCACCTAACTTTTAAATACGAATACATATATAAAGGAAACGGAGAAAAGCTCTTGTAAATGTGCAGTTCCTGATGAATCACTGAGTTCTGACAGCTTTACACAGATATAACTGCACCCAGCCAATTTCTCAGCTGGTGTAAACTGGCATCCATCCATGGACAGTAATGAAGGCAGGCCAATTTACACCAGCCAGCTGACCCATTTTATTTATTGATTTTAAATGATTTACCTCAAGCTGGAGATGGAGTAATATGCCGTTGAATCAGGTCCTCCAAAGTGTGAGCCCTAACCTTACATTATCAGGGAATTCAAAATTAGGATTTCTTGGTCTATCATTATTTCATGCTTTTACATCTATCAAATGTGAGCTTTCCTAAGTGCTATGCTGCCAGGGTGTCATTATCCAGACACAATAATAAGGGATTCAAGCACTGTAAAGAAAAAAAAATCACCTTAAACCTTGACTTGTGGGTTTATACAAGGCATTTAATGTTATTTTAACATAGTATTTGGTATGTACTTTTATATATTTCAGTGGCTTATATCATCATTCTGACTGCATTAAACCTCACCTTGTCCTTTTTTCCTTAAATAATATCCTTGTGTAAATTTTTTTGTAAGCTCGAGGTTTATTTTATGACCCATAAACTTTGACAATATATTAAAATCTTGGAGGAATTTAATATCAGAAGAAGATTATCTTAAAAAAAATTCTCTGTGTTACAGAGACTTAGACATATCTAGTATGCTAAAAGGTTTAATAGCTGTTAGTAAATTTTACTACAACTGTCAATAACTTCATGATATATTGAGCCAGTTAATAGGTCAACAAGAAATATTTATAACATGCTATAAACAGTTTACCCAAGAACAAATTAATTTCTAATGATAATGAAACATAAAAGCCAATGAATATGAATTTTAATATTTTATCCCAATTCAAACAGGCTTTTACCATTTGCTATAAACACTGTTGGAGCAGAGGTAAAAGGTGGTTATTTTTCTAACTGTGAGCAAAAATCTCTGAAAACATCACCAGTGATGGGAGTTTACAACATCCTGGAAGGAGAGAGAAGGAACACATGGAATCTCTGAATCCCACCAGGGTGGGGTTTGGAAGGGATCTCTGCAGATCATCCAGTCCAACCTCCTTGCTGAAGCAAGAGCACCCACAGCAGCTTGCTCAGGATCACAATGGCCAGGTGGTTTTGGAATCTCTCCAGAGAAGGAGACTCCACAACCTCTCTGGGCAGCCTGCTCCAGGACTCCAGCACTCTCTCATCAAAGAAGTTTTAACTCATGTTCAGATGGAACTGTGTGGGTTCCCATTTGCGCCCATTGCCCCTTGTCCTGTGTCTGGGCATTACTGACAAGAGCCTGGCACCATCCTGTTGCCCATTCCCCCTCACTCTCTCTTCAGATCTTGCTGAACATTGATCAGATCCCCTCTCAGGCTGCCTTTCTCCAGGCTCAACAGCCCCAGGTCTCTCAACTTTTCCTCCTCAGAGATGCCCCAGGCCCCTCAGCATCTTTGTAGCCTCTGCTGGACTATTTCCAGTAGTTCCTTGTCCCTCTTGAACTGGGGAGCCCAGAACTGTTCCCAGTTCTCCAAACGTGATCTCAGTAGGGCAGAGTAGAAGAGAAGGAGCACCTCCCTTAACCTGCTGGCCACATTCTTCTTCATTTACCCTAGGAGACCATTGCACTTCTTGGCCATGAAGGCACATCACTGGCTCATGGGCATCCTGTCCCCCAGGACTCCCATGTCCTTCTCTGTGGAGCTGTTTTCCAACAGGTTAACCCTTCACCTATACTGATGCACCTATACTATTCCACCCCAGGTGCAAGACCTGAAACTTGCCCTTGTTGAACTTCAAGGGGTTCCCCTCCTCCCAACTCTCTGGCTTGTCCAGGTCTCACTAAATGGCAGCACAGCCTGATGGTGTCAGCCAGCAGTGATTGAAATTTACAGCATCCTGAACTCTTCCTTTGCCTCCATCACATGGCCACATTCTTGAGCTTTTATACCAGCAAGGGTTGGCAGGTCTCTGGTTTGGTTTTCATGTGAAAAGTTGATGAAAGGCACCCAATTAATTTTTTATATTTAGTATTAAGCTTTATTAATCTAGTATTTTATTAATCGAAATTTTAAATATTTAATGCCAAATTTTTATATGTAATGCTAAGACTTATTAATCTCCTAAATTTTATTAATAGAATTTTGGTAACTTCCTCTTTTTTTTTTTTTCCCCCCCCTCTAGATCAGTTATGTAATTTTACAAATATTGCCACGCTAGACTTGAAAACCCACACACTCCACCCTCTCAGAGCAGAATACATGCCCTTTCCTCCTCCTTTCCCACTAAAATGTTAAGTGCTGTGGCCTTATTTCCTCTCTCTTCAAGCCTGCTGGGGTGGCTGCAGACAGACCTGAGATCCAGCAACCCTACCTCTGCTCCTAATGAGCCCTAATTATACTTTATTTGTGTGGCGAGACTGGATTCAATAGCACATGACCCCCCCTGTTAAACTCTTCTTCAGCTGCATATTCCTGAGGCACCTCATTGGGATGCCATAAGCTGATTTTTTTTTCCCCCTTCCAAATTAGTAACACAGTCACATAGCAAATTGGAATATGCATGTAGCTTCAACACTGATATGGCGTTGCCTTCTCCTCTTCCTGACACTTTTGATGTTGCTCCCTTTCATCGTCGTCACCGTCCTGCTTCTGCAGCAGACTTCACATCTAAGGCCTTGCGCAGGGCATAATTAGAAGCTGCAGGACCAAGACATGAAGGTTGGGCTCTTATTTTTCAGGCAGCAGCTCAGGGAAGGGCAGCTGGTCCCTTGGCGGTCGCTGCATGGATGGAGCCACTTACCCACCCCACAGAGATGCCCCTGGGCTGCTCGGGCCTCTCACTGCGCCTTGTCTTGGTCATTTCTTTCCTGAAAGAGTGGTCAGGTAGTGGAACAGGCTGCCTAGGGAGGTGGTGGAGTCACCATCCCTGCAGTTGTTAAAAAAGCTTCTAGATATGACACTTGGGGATATGGCTTAGTGGTAATGCTGGCGTTAGGTCAGTGGTTGAACTCAGTGATCTTAGAGGTCTTTTTCAAATGAAAGGATTCTATGATTCTATGATCTGGTCACCAAGGGATGACCTCAGGTCCATAAAGAATGCTTTTTCCTCAATGACCTTCATTAAAGTGAGGAAAACCTCCCCCAAAGAAGAGAAGTTGCTTCTCACCTCATGTCTCCATCCCAGAGCTCTCCCTCCCAGTTAGGACTGGGGAAGGGGTGAGGTGCTGAGGTTCCATTCTGACCAAGGGGAGCAGGGACTGCACCTTCAATCTTGTTTAGTGGCAGCTGTCCCTGCCCATGACTGGAGTTAGAAGCGGATGATCTTTAAGGTTCTTTCCAAGCCAAACCACTCTGTGATTCTATTATTCTATGACAAAGCTTGCCATCTTCTCCTAAATATAATTTTCATGCCCTACAAGGACATAAATACAGATTTTTGTGTAATTTGCCCTGCACTGCAATCTGTCTCTAGTGTCTGTGTGTCCTCTCCCATTTGGAAAGATATTTTGCTTATAAACTTCACAGTTTTCTTACTGCCCAGTAGAACCAGAGAGACTTCAGTTTGCTGTTGCATAAGAGGCATCTTAGTATCCAAAGGTCTTAAAGAAGGATCATCATTTATCTCAAAGAAGTGCTGAGCAAACAGGATTTATTGCAGATTTGGAGTTGGCTGATGGAATCATGTTTGTTTTTCTGGACAGGGTTGGTATTTGGAAAATAAACTTCTTTTTGTAAGAGAACATGTGTACCTATCCAAGAAAAATACTCTTTTAGCATGAAAGAAGGACATCAGCATCCCTTCGCAGCTGTCATGACCTTGGAGAACAGACCCCAAGGTGAGGACACTGAGAGCTGATTCAGTTGGAGCAGCTCAACTGCAGAGGCACACGGGCAGCTTCACACATGCTATAACCCCTCCTTATTCCCACACCACACTTTGGAGTACAGCAAAAATTCGGGGGCTTGCTGCCTTCTGGGTGTCACAATGGGTGGCCAATACAGGGCCAACGTGATTCATTCTGCTTCTTTAGTGTTGGAGAGTTTGGGCAGACTCAGAAGCTGCCACCATCTACAACCCCTCCACAGACCCTTGCTTTGCATTCTGGGCTCACCTGGTGCCATTTCATGGAATTACAGAATCATAGAATGTTGAGGGTTGGAAGGGACTTCTGGATAACATCCAGAAGATCAATGAAGATGGTGATGGTTCAGGAGAACAATTCTTGTGAGGAGCAGCCTAGGGAACTGGGGTTGATCAGCCTGGAGAAAAGGAGACTCAGGTGAGACCTTCTCTCTCTACAACTCCTTGAACGGAGATTGGAGTGAGGTAGGTGCTGGTCTCTTCTCCCAAGGAACAAGTGATAACACAAGAGGAAATATCCTCAAGTTTCACTAGGAGAGGTTTAGGTTGGATGTTAGGGAAACATTCTTCTCCAAAAGGGTTGTGAAGCCCTTGGACAGGCTGCCCTAGGAAGTGTTTGAGTACCCATCCCTGGAAGGATTTAGAAGCCGTGTAGATGTGGTGCTGAGAGACATGGTTTTGTGGTGACCTGGAAGTGCTGGGTTAACAATTAGACTTGATGATCTTAAGGCTCTTTTACAACTACATGATTCCATGATTTTAGTCCAACCCACCTGCTAAAGCAGGTTCTTTAGGGCAGGAAACGTCACATTTCATCATTTTTAAAAGACAAAGATATTTCCACTACTAACAATCAAAAAGCTTGAGAACAACAACAACAACAACAAAAGATGAAGACACAGCTGTGTATTTACTCAAAACACTCCAGGATAAAATAACAAAGTTCTGAAACAAAAGGTACCTCATCCTGCTGCCACCCTACTGGGCACCACACTGAGGGGGTCTTCGTCACGAGAGCAATTTTCTTACAACACCTCAGATTCTGCAAAATTAGGCACAGTCTACATGTTAAGGAGGGAGCATCAGATCAGTGGTAGCTTTGAATTGCCTTGCTTTTGTCAGCCTCATTATTACAGCTCGGATGTTATTAAAATGCTGCTCTTGGTCTGTTAATAATCATTTCACTTCTCTGTCTCTGCCACGTGAACTTCAGAACGCTGTGAAATGGGTTTTTGTAGTTGCATGTTTTTTTCAAGTTCATTGATCAAACATTTGTACATTTTAATGTTATAAATAATTGAAGAGCCTTCATTTTCCAGTGTTAAAATTAAGTTTTCTGTTCTGCCTTTTAAAACTAGAACAAGGGGAAGTGTAATTTAAGCCATGAAAAGGCTGCAAAATACGTGAAACTCTCTGTAACCCTTTTCTGTGAGACTCTCCTCGTTTCACTTTGATTCTTGCAAAGACTGAAGTGCGTACAGCCAGCCCTTGACAGCCTCCTCCAGCAGGTTACTAGCTAGAGGAGTTCACCTATTTTCAGAGAAGGCTTTAAACATGGGATGGATACAAGGAGACTGTTTGAAGCCACCCAGCAGGTTTGGGAAGGGTGGGGGCAGGGAGGAGTTGGGGGAGGTGGGTGCTATGGAGCCAGACAGGGATGTTCAGATGAAGGACAGTGGTTTACATCTCAGTGCACATTTTCCTCCCCAATGTGTGCTTTAAAAAGGCATGAAACCTATGGAATGAATGAATCCAGGAATTACAGAACCATAGAATGCAGGGATATCCCCAGCTAGATCAGGTTGCTATCCCCAGCTAGATCAGGTCGCTCAGGGCTCCATCAAGCCTGACCTTGAATGTCTCCAGGGATAGGACCTCCAGTACCTGCCTGGGTAACCTGTTCCAGTGGCTCACCACCCTATGAATAAAGAACTTCCTCCTAATGTCCAATCTAAATCTACCCTTCTGTAGTTTAAAACCATTGCCCCTTTTCCTGTTACTACATGCCTATTTACAAATGCCCTCCTCATCTTTCTTGTAGGCCCCCTTCAGGTAATGGAAGGACTCCATTAGGTTTCCCTGGAGCCTTCTCCAGGCTGAGCAACCCAAACTGTATCAGCCTGCCCTCACAGTGGAGGGGTTCCAGCACTCCCATCATTCTTGTGGCCTCTTCTGGCCCCACTCCAACAGGTTCATGTCATCTTGTTCTGAGGGTCCTAGAGCTGGACACAGTACTCCTGGTGGGGTCTCACCGGAGCAGAATGGCAGAATCACCTCTCTCAATCTGATGGCCATGCTTCTTTTCATGACCTTCCATGGAAAAGGGAAGAGGACAGCATTAGTTTGACTCTGGGAAAGAGCAGAAAGCAAGATGCAAACTCTGCTGTTATTAGGCCCCATGACTACAGTACAAAGCTCCCATTTGTGGTGGTCCTAGACCTTCTTGCTACACCATTCTAAAACAAACACCCCTACACAAAGCATGCAAGAAGATTTGTCCATGTAACAGCCTCAAAATAGGCTGAAAACCAGACAGGTGAATACCAGGCAGCAGGTGGAGAGAGGGGATTCTGCCCCTCTGCTTCACTCTGCTGAGACCTCACCTTCTAAAGAATATTTTGCAGGATTTTTAGTGCTTCTTAGTGGAAAGCATTGCTGCATGATGTGTGGTGTTATCATCTCCTCCAACAACAAACATGCAGGAAGAGTTGTCCATGTAACAGCTCTCAAAACAGGCTGAAAACCAGACAGATGGATTGTTTGTGCAGATTCATAGAAGTGGTTTAGGTTGGAAGGTTACCTTGAAGATCATCTAGTTCCTACTCCCCTGACATGGGCAGGGACACCTTCCACTAGACCAGCTTGCTCAAGGCCTCATCCAGCCTGGCCTTGAATACCTCCAGGGAGGGAGCACCCAGAACTTGCCAGGGCAACCTGTTCCAGTGTCTCAGCACCCTCATTGTAAAGAATTTCTTCCTAATATCCGTTCTCAACCTAATCTCCTCAAGCTTCAATCTGTTCCCCCTCATCCTATTATTATAAGCCCTTGTAAAAAAGTCTTTTCCCAGCTTTCTTGTAGGCCCCCTTCAGGTACTGGAAGGCTGCTCTAAGGTCTCCCTGGAGCCTTCTTTTCTCCAGGCTGAACAGAGCCAGCTCTTGCAGCCTGTCCCCACAGAGGAGGTGCTCCAGTCCTCTGATCACCTTTGTGGCCCTTCTCTGGACCCACTCCATCAGCTCCATATCCCTCTTATGCTGGGGACCCCACAACTCTGCTAGTGGTTGGAGCTTCCAGAGTGTCTTTATCTCAAGGGCACCCCTTGACCACCAGCAGGTTTTATGCTGAGCAAACATACATAAGGTTGCCTGAAAATTACAGTGAAGTTTATGAATCTTTACATTAAAAGAGGTAAACCATGAAGACTGGGCATTTCTCCATCCTGTAACTACTACAGTTTGTGAAATAATGAACTTCATGAAATTTGTGTTGAGTGAAATGGAGATTGCCTGAAAGCACTAAGAATCCTGTTGATGGAGCAAGCTACCCCTCAGCGATGGCTCTGCCTGAATTAATTTCAAAACAACCATTCCCAGAGCAACCACGAAGCTGAAGCTGAGCAGCAGCAAATAAAGGCAGAGCTTAAGAAAATGGGCAAAGACACTTTTGCATCAAATCCCATTTGGCCTGAGCTGTGAGGCTCAGGGAAGTGTTTGGATATGTGTTGGCATGGGTTGTCCTAAATCTCTATCTCTAATTCCTGTTTCAGTGTAACTGAACATTTTGCCCCAGGGCAAAAGCCAGTTTGAGCCAGTCATAGCAGCTCACTTTGCCATGGGTGTTCAGCAAAAGCCAGCAAACCAATGGCAGATTTCACTTAGGAAAACTGCAATAGTAGATTATTTGCGGTACCACACGTGTTGTCCAAGAGCTGTCTCCATACAAACAGAGAACATGATAAGAATCCAGGTCTTGCTCCTGAGTCAGGGCAATCCTTTATATCCATACAGGAAGGGGATGAAGGGCTGGAGAGCAGCTTTATGGAGAAGGATTTGGGGGTGTTGGTGTGTCAAAAGCTGGACATGAGCCAGCAAGGTGCACTCACAGCCCACACCCAACTGTGTTGTGAGCTGATCCTCACCAGCATGGGCAGCAGGTGGAGGGAGGGGATTCTGCCCCTCTGCTTCACTCTGCTGAGACCTTACCTTCTAAAGAATATTTTGCAGGATTTTTAGTGCTTCTTAGTGGAAAGCATTGCTGCGTGATGTGTGGTGTTATCGCCTCCTCCAACAAACACTCCAGAATTCAGTATTAACCTTGATATTGTCCAAATCTTCCCAGTCTTGGCCCACTTGAGAGTTTCCTTTCTTCCCTCCCCAGCAAGTGGCTTACTGGTGGGGATGGATTAAGTCAAACACAAGCCGCTCTGCATGGCAAATTCTTCTTCTTTGCATGACAGCTGGTTTGGATGTGCTGTAGGATTGAGTATAACATTGCTTCCATATTCAAAAACAGCCTCAGCTTTTCCAAGAAGGGTTTGGCTCCTCTGCAAGAAGTTCAGCTGCTGATACTCACTTATTTAATTCTTTGCCAAGCACGCAAAATCTCTGACAACCATTTGTTTAAATTACTTACACAACTTACTGGTTTAATCTTTTTTTCCTATTAATCTGTGACAAACCATGGAATTTAATATTTTTTACCATGACTAATGTATGAAATTTGCTAGCTTTGTCTGTAATTTACAGAGAGCCTGGAATAATTGAGCCCTTAAGTTTAAAGGCTTATATTTTGTTATTCTAGCTGTGATTACTTGTAATGGTTTGAAAAACCTAAAGGGCTTTAGTGATGGGTCCTAATATAAAATATCAAAACTGACCTCAGCACTCCTCATTTTCCTCATGTTTGCCTCCAATTATTCTTGGGGAGGGGAGGAGGGGTGTGTGTGAAAGGAAATAAATAAGAGACAACATAGGGAGGGGGAAGGAAAATTAAAGAGACCCAAAAAAGAATGTGCTGAAAAGACTGTGCAAGAGTAAAGTTTTTAGCACCTCTATTGTCAAATCTCTGCCTGCTCATTCTGGATGCAGTCCTGGGCAACTTGATCTGTGTGACTGGACTAGATAATTTCCAGAAGTCTCTTCCAAACCCCACTATTCTGTCATTCTGTGCTTCTTTACATTTATTTAATACCTCACTTGCTTCTAGCAGGGTGACTGGACTAGATGATCTCCAGAGGTCTCTTCCAAACCCCACTATTCCGTCATTCTGTGATTCTTTACCTTTATTTAATACCTCACTTGCCACATTACAGTGTCAGCCAAAGCTCACTGTGGTGTTGTTTTGTCTTCTAAATTGTATGACATATGCATTTCAATAGTAATAATTAAAACAAAAAATAGAAGTAAATAGGTTTTCACCAACCTGCTGAAGTCTCACATCCTAACGCACATATCTCCTCTCCTTAGAGTCTATCACAAACATGAAGCATCTTGAGTTCAGTAAAGCTCTACCAATAAACGTCTACCAAGAGATTCTCAGGAGATGTGGATGGAGTGGAAAATTTGCTTTACAAGATGAATGCAGAGTTTTCCAGGTCACGTCTACCAAAGACATGAGCAATGACTATGTTATCAAATTGCCACGTGAACCAAAAGTAAGAGAGAGAGACCAAACAAGCCTGCTGTCCCCAGCCAATATCCAGGTTTTGGTACCTGAATGGAAGGACAGGACCTCACTTTTCAACACATTTACAGAATGGTAGAGGTTGGAAGGGACCTCTGAAAATCATCCAGTTCAAACCTCCTGCTAAAGCAGGGTCACCCCACAGCAGGCTGCCCAGCATCACAATATACAGGCGGGTTAGGAATCTCTCCAGAGAAGGAGACTCTGCAGCCTCTCTGGACAGACTGCTCCAGGGCTCCAGCACCCTCACACAAAAGAAGCTTTTCCTTATGTTCAGGTGGAACCTCTTGGGTTCCAGTTTGTGCTCCTTGCACCTTGTCCTGTCACCAGGTACCACTGAAAAGTGTCTGACCCCATTCTCTTGCCTCTCACCCTTTAGTTCTTGCTGAGCACTGAGAAGATCCCCTCTCAGTCTGCTCTTCTCCATGTTAGAGTCCCAGGTCTCTCAGTCTTCATCTGGTTTGCTGTAAAGCTGCAAAAAGTTTGATTCTGAAACCACTTGCTCATGGACCCATAACGACCCTGTAATTACTCAGAGGAGAATCTCTAGGGGGCCATCCTCTGTCCTCAATGTGACAGGGCAAAACTGAAGACAAGGAGCATTGTAGCAACCACTGAAATGCAGTGTGCACTGGTGAGATCTTGCTGTCACCTGGGAGAAAGAAAAAGAGCAAAAAGAGACTTGGTGCTGCACATAAACACAGGAAAATAGGCCTTTGAAGGAGGTAGAATACAAAGTGATTTGATGGTACCTCAGCCTTGCAGCAGAGTGGTGCAGAATGCCTTCCAACAAGGATGTTATATTTATATATTCCTCAGGTCATGTTATTTCTTTTAAATATTAATCAGAAAAATTGGAAAGCTTTATTATAAAGATGACAAATGCTCCTGTGCCTCGAGGAAAGGTTGCGTGCAGGATGTGCAAACTCATACTTATTTGATTCAACATGGTGACTGTGGGCTGCACTTTTAATGAGGGAAATAAAACATCCTCTTAATTGGCTATAAAAGGATGTGCACCACAGACTTACCAAAACATTAGGCTGCATAGTTAGGACCTACTTTGTAACAATGCCTCATTTTTATTAATATTGTTTTTATTGGTGGTGAAACCTATGAGTTTATCTATATTATAGGAACAAAAAGATTATTTTTACCCTGTTTTTAAGGGAGAAAGAGGAAAGAAAGAAGAGAGAATGAGAGAAAGAAAGAAAATTAAAAGAAAAAGAATAATAAAAAAGAAAAACAGAAGGAAGAAAAAAATAATAGGAAAAGAATAATAGAAAAGAAAAATGAAAAAGGAAAAGGAAAAGGGAAAAAGAACAGAAAAAGAAAAATAAAAAGGGAAAGAAAAAGAAAAAGAAAAGGGAAAAGAAAAAGAAAAAGAAAAAGAAAAAGAAAAAGAAAAAGAAAAAGAAAAAGAAAAAGAAAAAGAAAAAGAAAAAGAAAAAGAAAAAGAAAAAGAAAAAGAAAAAGAAAAAGAAAAAGAAAAAGAAAAAGAAAAAGAAAAAGAAAAAGAAAAAAAGAAAAAGAAAAAAGAAAAAGAAAAAGAAAAAGAGAAAAAGAAAAAGAAAAAAGAAAAAGAAAAAGAAAAAGAGAAAAAGAAAAAGAAAAAAGAAAAAGAAAAAGAAAAAGAAAAAGAAAAAGAAAAAGAGAAAGAAAAAGAAAAAGAAAAAGAAAAAGAAAAAGAAAAAGAAAAAGAAAAAGGGAAAGAAAAAGAAAAAGGGAAAGAAAAAGAAAAAGAAAAAGGGAAAGAAAAAGAAAAAGAAAAAGGGAAAGAAAAAGAAAAAGAAAAAGAAAAAGAAAAAGAAAAAGGGAAAGAAAAAGAAAAAGAAAAAGAAAAAGAAAAAGGGAAAGAAAAAGAAAAAGAAAAAGAAAAAGAAAAAGAAAAAGAAAAAGAAAAAGAAAAAGGGAAAGAAAAAGAAAAAGAAAAAGAAAAAGAAAAAGAAAAAGAAAAAGAAAAAGAAAAAGAAAAAGAAAAAGAAAAAGAAAAAGAAAAAGAAAAAGAAAAAGAAAAAGAAAAAGAAAAAGAAAAAGAAAAAGAAAAAGAAAAAGAAAAAGAAAAAGAAAAAGGAAAAGGAAAAGAAAAAGAAAAAGAAGAAAAAGAAAAAGAAAAAGAAAAGAAAAAGAAAAAGAAAAAGAAAAAGAAAAAGAAAAAGAAAAAGAAAAAGAAGAAAAAGAAAAAGAAAAGAAAAAGAAAAAGAAAAAGAAAAAGAAAAAGAAAAAGAAAAAGAAAAAGAAAAAGAAAAAGAAAAAGAAAAAGAAAAAGAAAAAGAAAAAGAAAAAGAAAAAGAAAAAGAAAAAGAAAAAAGGAATAAGAGAAAAAGAAAAGAAAAAGGAAAAAAGAAAAAGAAAAAGAAAGAAAGAGAACACAGCAAAAGGAAAAGCAAAAAAAAGGAAAAGAAAAAGAAAAGGGGAAATAAAAAAAGAAAAACAAAGGATGGATACTCTACACAGGATAAATTGAAAACATCAGTGTAGCCTTCAGAGCAATAGCACTTTATCATGATTTATACATGGGAACACAACTGTTGCCAAAAACCATAGGTGACCTCTCTCTCCCCTGTATTAATAATTGCAGTATGGAGATGGAAGTATGATATGAAGGACACTCCTCTCTGTTACAGAAGGAAAAGAAAAAAAAAAAAAAAAAAGCAGGGGGATGTCTGTTCAAGATACGTAAAAGGAGGCAAATCTGACTAGTAAGTGTTGACAGGCATCACATCTCCTGCAATGAAAAACACATTATTGGAATTTACCCAAAACTCAGGTTTTATTCCAACAGTCCATGCTATTTTTTATTACTTTTTTTAAAATTAAGGAAGAACACACTCTGAACACCCTTTCTGGTCAGGCTCCAGTGAACACAGGCCACCTTTCTGAACCCTGATGTGAAACACACACTAAGGGAAAGGGCTGATAGAAGCAGAGCTCAACACACTATGACAAATCCTGAATCCCAGGGAGAGGAATTTGGGGTCAGGCAAGGGGGGTTTATTTTCTAACAGGTCCCTCTGAACACCTTTCCTCCATGCATGAGTTTCATTATTAAGGAGAAAATTTGTTAGAAAATCATGGAAAATGAAAAATCATAGAATTATAGAATCAATTTTGTTGAAAAAGACCTTTAAGATCATGGAAACCAACTATCAATCCCACACTACCAAGTCTGCCACTAAAATCATAGAATCATAGAATGATTTGGGTTGGAAGGGACATAAAGATTATCTAGTCCCAACCCTCATGCTGCTGGCAGGGACAGCTCTTATTAGACCAGGTTTCTCAAGGTCCCATCCAACCTGGCTTTGAACACTTCCAGGCTTGGAGCCTCTACAGCTTTTCTCTGGGCAGCCTGTTTCCGTGCCTCATCACCCTCATGGGGAAGAATTTCTTCCTAATATCTGCTCTAAATCCAGCTTCTTACAGTTTGAAGCTATTATCCCTCATCCATCACTCCATGCCTTTGGAAAAAGTCCCTCAGCACCACATCTATACATCTTTTCAATCCCTGAGAGACAGTGACTCAACCACTTCCCTGGGAATCCTGTTTCAGAGTTTGACAACCCTTTTGGGAAGGAAATTGTTTCTCATGGCCAACCTAAACCTTCATTGATCCAACTTCAGGCCATTTCCACCTGTTATATTATATATATATATGTCATTTTCTTTTAAACAATCTTCCCTGGTCTCACTCCTGCTAAAAGTTAAACTTCAAAGGCCTTTCTGAAGCTTTCCTTCAAACTGACCACAGTCAAGACACCAGAACAGGGAGAAGATCCCACAAAGGCGGTTCACCAGCTGCCAACACAGATTGTCGTGGCTGGTGCCCACCTCCCTACGCAGCTCTGGACAACTCCATCCCCCAGGGCATCAACCTTGATATGCAATTTAATAAATAAAACAGAAAGCACTCTCTAGAACAGAGAGTGAAGAAGGAACTCCAAAACACATCTGCATGAGCTGTGTTGGTTTACAAATTTATTTTGAAACCTGTTAGTCATTGTGTTTGTATGAGTTTTTATAACATACTGTAGGTTACAATTTTAAACATGACAGATGATGGAGCTTTTTGGATTAAATACAACCACTAGTTTTTATTCTTTCTTTATCCCCAGAAGACAAGGCAGGAAGAATTCTTCTTCCAAGCCTCACAGCTTATTTTCCAGATTTTCATATCCTTAGGCTTATTAAATGCTGATCCAGAAGGAGCACAACATCACTCTGTGAGGTAACTCACTGCTCCTCAGGGCAGGCAACAGCAGTTCTGGACAAAACACAGGTGAGGATCCACTGTGAAGGGTTGGCTGGAGCAGAGGCATTTTTCTTTTTCCATAAGTATCAATGTTAAACTCACCCTCTTTAGGGCTGAGAACTCTCAAGAGACTGACTGGTCAGGAGAAATCTGATGCCCACAAATAATTAGGGTCTGGATTTTATATCAAACTTAAAGACAGACATCCTATAACATCTTTGTATCAGGTAGGATGAAGCACAAACAGGCTTCACTAATTAAAAGAATCTATTGTATACATATATATTTTTTTTTTTTAGCTGAATTTTGTTTCTTGCTGAACCTTTCAGGCCCTGGAAAATGTAAAACTCAAGCAGGAAGCATAGGTTTAAATTATGTCAGAAAAGATCAGACAGCGCCTGGAGCAGACAGGCTCTCTGCAGGTCCTCACTGTAATGCTTCTCGGGCAGCCTACTGGGAGAAGAGGAGGAACTGGGGAGCAGCAAGCAGAGCTGAAAAACACACTACAGGAAAACAACACAGCTCCTCATGCTGGGGCTGACCGTCACATCTTGTTGCAATACACATGGCAGAGTATCCTATTGGCTTTAAATTTCTTAATTAACCAAAATTTGCACTTTTATTTTGTTCTTTACAGCCTTGTGGAGTGGTGGAAAATTGAGCAGCTTTTTAAAAGGACATCTGGCTTTTTCAGAGAATTGAGTTTTGCATTCCAAAGCAGATTCACAGAATCATAGAATCACAAATGTTTTGGGTTGGAAAGGACCTTAAACATCATCTTGTTCCAACCCCACTTTCCATGGTCAGGGACACCTTCCACTAGACCAGGTTGCTCAAAGTCCTGTCCAACCTGGTCTTGAAGAGCCTCCAGGAAGGGGGCATCCTCAACTTCCCTGGGCAACCTGTTCCAGTGTTTAATCACCTTCATTGTAAAGAATTTCTTCCTAATAGCCAGTCTAAACCTCCCCCCTTCCAGCTTCAATCCATTCCCCCTCATGCTATCACTACAAGGCCTTGTAAAAAGTCTGTCACCATCCTTCTTGTAGCCCCCATCAGGTACTGGAAGGCTGTTCTAATGTCTCCCTGGAGCCTTCTCCAGGCTGAACAGCCCCAACTCTCTGAGCCTGTCCCCACAGCAGAGGTGCTCCAGCCTTCATATCATCTTTGTGGCCTCCTCTGGACCCATTCCAAAAATTTGATGTCCTTCTTGTGTTGGGGGCACACTCTAGAAATAATATTACAAGATTATTAGATATTTCTAGGGGTTGGTTTCTTCTCCCTAGTATTAGGTGATAGAAGAAGAGGAAATTACCTCATATTGCATCAGGGAAAGTTTAGATTGGATATTTGGAAAAACTTCTTCCTTCAAGAGTCATCAGGGATTGGAACAGACTGCTCAGTGAGGTGGCAGAGTCACCAGCCCCAGATGTGTTCAAGAAACATGTGGACATGGCACTCTGGAACATGGTTTAAAGGTCATGGTTGTGTTAGGTTGGCAGTTAGATTCAATGATCTTAAAGGTCTTTTCCAACCAAAACAATTATTTTACATTTCTGTGATTCTGTAATTCTATGATGCTGTGATTTGAAATGAAGGAAGAATATTTTTGCCTGTATTTTGTTCTGGCAGCAGTTATTTTGATACTTGCTCATTGCTAAAACCAACACTCAAGTCCACTTTATCCTATTTTTCCCCAGCAATTATAGCTTCTTCAAACAGGGAATTTTAATTCAAGAAGTATAATAAATGTCATCCCTGTAACACGTACATTACTGTAATCTAATGTGAGTAAGAAGTCACTTGAGATGGAGAGAAGCAACAGCCCCTTTAGGGCTAGTGCCATAGCAGAGGCAACAAAAGGGAAACCCTCGTTAATCCATTGGAAATATCATGTTAATAAATGAAAATGAGATAATGACTTTTGTGGCTAGTTGAATCTTGTCTAAAGCCTCTTATGAGCTTCATGTGTCTCAATTAGGGACTATGTTACAAGGTAAAAAAAAAAAAAGAATAATAATAAAAAAAACACTGCTGCAGGCTGAACACAATAAAAAACAAAGTTAAATAAGGAAATGTACTTGGTATTATTATTATTGCAACCCTCCTGCCTGACCTAGAAGTGTCTCGTACAGATCCACCCCAAGCTCCCATTATAGCTTTTAATTGGTATTTCAGTAGCAGCTTCTGCAACGCCAAGGAAAGCAGGGCTGTGATTTGTTGTGCTCTGTCCTACTGAAGGCCACAAAGTCTGAATTCTTTTGCCTTGTCTGATTCCACATCACACAGATCAACTCTTGTCTGTCATAGCTAATTCAGACCATCACAGAATCATAAAGTCGTAGAATCATAGGACTATAGAATAGTTTCAATTGGAAAAGACCTCTAAGATTGAGTCCAACCATCAACCATCAACATGGCCATTAAGCCCTGTTTCAAAGTGCCATGCCCACATTTCTTGAACACTTCCAGGGACAGTGACTCCACCACCTCCTTCAGCAGCCCGTTTCAATGTCTGACCACTCTTGAAGGAAAAAATTTTTTCCTAATGTCCAACCTAGCACAATTTCAGGCCGTTTCCTCTCATCCTATCACCTGATGCTAGGGAGACTGCCTAGAGATCAATCCCCACCTCACTCCAGCCTCCTTTCAGGGAGCTGTAGAAAGCAATGAGGTCTCCCCTCAGCCTCCTCCTCTCCAGGGTAAAGAACCCCAGTTCCTTCAGCTGCTCCTCACCAGACTTGTTCTGTAGACCCTTCACCAGCTTTGTTGCCCTTCTCTGGACATGCTCCAACAACTCAATGTCCTTCTTGGAGTGAGTGGCTTCAAAACTGAACCAGGATTTGAGGTGTGGCCTTGCCAGTGCCCAGTACAGGGGCATGATCACTTTCATACTCCTACTGGCTGCATTATTGCTGATCCAAGCCAGAATGCTCTTGGCCTTTTTGGCCACCTGAGCACACTGCTGTGTTCAGATGGCTGTCAACCAGCACCCCCAGTCCTTTTCTGGCAGGCAACTTTCCAGCAGTGCCATACCACACTAGGAAAAAACATCGGGAGTAGGATGAGCTTTCTGAGGGGCAGGGTGAGTTTTGGAGCCTCTTGAAATGTGTGTGTCTGGGCAGGGAAGGAGGAATTTGGCTCCAGAACACTATTACTTACAGTTTTATGGTACTGCCTTAGGTGATCCTGCTTTGGCAGTGGGGTTGGACTAGATGATCTCCAGAGGTCTCTTCCAAATCCTACTATTCTATGATTCTATGATTTGAAATTCATAATGTAGCATTCTCACACAAGCAAACACATCTCAAAACTTTCTTTTTCTGAATTCTTGGTGGATGTTTGACTTGAAACCAGAGCTTCTCTTTATCAGGAAGTTCAGAGCCATCTCAAAGATGCTTCATATAAATCCTTCATTAGTTCTCATATTCCTAGGGTGTTAAGAGGATTTTCTCAGGGTGGATCAATAGCTAATGGACAGTTGTCAAAAGGATGGGGGCAGATCCTGTTCAGTGCTGCCCAGTGACAGGAGAAGGGGCAAGAGGCACAGACTAGCAACCAGGAGGTTCCAGCCAAACAGAAGGAAAAAATTCTTTGGTGTGAGGGTGCTGAAGCCCTGGAGCAGGCTGTCCTTCTCCAGAGAGATTCCAGACTCACATGGACATTGTGATCCTTGGCAATATGCTGTGGGTGCCCCTGCTTTAGCAGGAGAGTTGGACTAGATGATCTCTAGAGGTCTCTTCCAACCTTTACCATGCTGGGATTTTGTGATTCTGTTATCTGAGTTGTCTTTTTACAGCAACAATACTAATTTTCCAGTGCCCCTACATATAATGAGATTGTCGGTTAAACAATTAAATAATTCTACATCCTCATTATTTTCCATTTAGCATTCAGAAATGACAGATTTTGTATGAAAATAAAATAACACCACAACAATGGACAAAAATATCATCAACAACTTGATGTTTTTTCAACCATTTTGTCTAAACAACAACTCTCCAAATTATAAAGAGGTTTTTTTTTCCCCCCATATTTCTGTTCTTTGTTCTTTTTGTGCTGTTGTTTGTTAGGGTTGCTGTTTTTTTAAAAACACAAAATGGTAACTCTTTAGGAGTTCAGTTATTAGAAGTTCATTTGGTATTCATGGAAATTGCAGTGATTAGAATGCATTCATTTGATATTCATGCAAATGCCACATGTGCTTCAGTGGCTGAGCTGTTGTCACTCAGCACTCATTAGGCTGTGATCTGCTCTGCTTTGGTGGTGGACTCCAGTCCTTCACACAGGCAGGGTGCTGGGATCAAGGACAGCACAGACACATGTCCTTCGTTGCTTCAATCCACTGTTTCTTACTCAAAAATCAAGCAGGTTTAGCTTGATATGACTAAATAAAAAATTATGATTTCTGTCTCAGAGAAGTCTTGTAGTTTGTATGTGAATTGTTTCGTAGAATCATAGATTCAAAGAACCATCAAGGTTGGAACAGGCCACTGAGATCTTCAAGTCTAGCCACTCACTCTGAGCTCACACTCCCACCACTACTGCTAAACCAGATTCTAACGGTTCTGATCTGCAGAAGTAACTTCCTGATTCTAATCAGAATCATTAAGGGTGAAAAAGGCCTCTGAAGTCAAGTCCAAGTGTCAACCCAGCACTACCATGACCACTAAACCATGTTTCATTTTCTTTCTCATCAACTCTGTGCAAATCTGAAGACACATTAAAGTTACTACAGAGGAAGAAATTATAGCTGAACATTTTCACTTTGTGTTTCTCAGCTCTTGTTTTTCAGCTACAATACTTTGGTAGGATTGTTTGCTTCTGAAATCACCAAAACTACTAGGATTTCAGGAATAACTTTCCATCTAAAAAGCCATTTGCTCTGTCTTGACAGCCTGGTCTGTGACACTGCTTTTGAGAAGAGTTCAGGATTCTGAGCAGATCCCAAATTCTCTATTCACCTTCAAAGGAAAACAACCAAAATCACCAGATTTTGTCAGATTTTTGCACAAGATTTGTAAATGTGGATGATCCACAGGTTGTGGAGGAGCAAGGTGCTTGGGTAATACTTCAGTGGAGATACAATGGGATTCTGCCTCTCTGCTTTGCTCTAGTGAGACTCCATCTGAAATACTGTATCCAGCTCTGGAATTCTTACTACAAGAAGGACATGAACCTGTTTGAGCAGGGCCAGAGGAGGCCACAGCAATGATGTGAGGGCTGGAAATGCTCTGCTATGAGTCCAGGCTGAGAGAGTTAGGAGTTTTCAGCCTGGAGAAGAGAAGACTCTGGGCAAACACTTTTGTGGCCTTTTGGTACTACTTAAAGAGGATGATCAGAAAGCTGGGGCTAGGCTTTTTAACAGGACCTGATCTGACAGGAAGGGGTGATGGGTTTAAATCAAAAAAGGGAGATTCAGATGAGATAGAAGAAAGAAAAGTTTTACACTGAGAGCGGTGAAACCCTGCCACAAGTTGCCCAGAGAGGTGGGAGATGCTCCATCCCTGGAAACACTGAAGTATTTCTTTCCATGAACCATTTAGCCCCCTGTCAAAGCCTTCACTCTTTAACCACACCAACAACCGACCACAAGCTTCAGGAGACGTGACATCGTGGGAGCCATCACGATTACTTAAAACCCAAAATGAGCATGACTAAGGTCAAAAGTTTCTCAAAAAGTCTAATATATACATCCCTGGAGGAGCCAGCTCTATTCACCTTAATCCTGAATCAACATTGCCTGTGTAACTCCAGGCTCACCACAGCCCACACACTGTCCTTTGGGGATCTGCTCCTGCACTTAGAGTTGGATGCAGGAGCCTTGGTGGATTTGGGTTGCAATCCCTATCACTCCAGCCTTGCGGAAGAGTGGCTGGAAAGCTGCCTGATGGAAAAGGACGTGGGAGTGTGGGTCAATAGCAGGCTGAACATGAGCCAGTCTATGCCCAAGTTTCCAAGAATGCCAAAAGCATCCTATCCTATATCTGGAATAAGTACGGCCAGCAGGACTACAGTAGGGATTGTTCCCTCATATGGGGCACTGATGAGGCCACACCTTGAACACCGGGTTCAGGTTTGGGCTTCTTACTCCAAGAAGGACATTGAGGTCCTGGAGCATGAAGAGAAATGAAGCTGCTAGAGAAAAAGTCTTGTGAGGAGTGGCTGAGGGATCAGACATTGTTCAATCCAGAGAAAAGGAGGCTGAGGGGAGAAATTCTCACTCTCTACAACTGCCTTGTAGGAAGTGGGGGTCAGTCTCTTCCTCCAAGTAACAACGTATAGGACAAGAGGTCTTCAAGCTGTGTCAGAGGAACTTTTTATTGGACATGAGGAAAAAAATTCTTCCCCAAGGAGTTTATGAAGCCCTGAACCAGTCTGCCCAGGGCAGTGGTGGAGTCCCCAAACCTGGAGGGATTGAAAAGTTGTGTAGACATGTGCTGAGGGACATGGTTTAGTGGTGACCTGGCAGTGCTGGGTTAATGGTTGGACATGATGATCTTGAAGGTCTCTTCCAACCAAAACAGTCCTGTGATTCTGAGGATCCCCATCTCTCTATCCAAATCAAATGTTTTAAAAGCCCCAAACTGATATGTATAGAAAATTAGAAAGAAAAAAAAAAAAAAACAAACAAACACTGGTGTTAAATTTTCCTTGGACAGCTGAACAGAGAGTGCTTGACGTCAGACTAAGGAACAACTCAAGTCTTACATCATCTGCACAAAGGCTTGTTGAAGAAAAGAAAAACAAAAGTAAAAAATATAAGATTAGCAGCTCTTGTTTATCATCTTTCTTAATGAGAAACTCTTGGTTTTTTCACAGAGGAGGAGAGCAGCCCCTCTCCTGTCATTGAACCAGATGCCATCCTTGGCTAGGTGGCATCACTGGTAATGACATTATTTCTGCATGCAGGCACTAAAAGCTATCTTGTGCTTGTTTCCTCTCACAGAGGTAAATGAGAGCATGGGAAGCATGTTCCACATGAATGATGGTCCTTCTGGCCATTGCTTTACTTCATATACAAAGGAATCACGCAAGATATTTCCTGGACTAAGCAAGGATTTTGTTTGCATTTTTCTTCTGGTCATTTATGATGTAAGTTCTTCCAGTTCACAGCACAAGAGAGAGGGAGGCATGTCCCCGCTTCACATGCAAGAAGTAAACATAATTCAGGTTGTCTGATTGAGGAAGCCCAATGCAGCACCCGTGAGTTATTCCCACTTATGGCATCTGCAAAACTGCAACCTAAAGCTGGACTCCATGGGTGGTTTATTGACCTATCAAGAAAACGTGCAGGCCAGCCTTAGAGATATTTTAACTCTGGTATAAATCTGATAATTCATGGTTTCACTGACAGCTCTGAACTGAGTTTTGCAGCTTGTGCTCATGAACAGCAGAAATGCTGGCTGGTGGTTGCTGGGATGGAGCTTGGCTGTGCAGTCAGAGGTTGCTGTGGTTTTCTCCTTGACCTTCAGGCTCATGGAGATTTTGTGAAGAGAAGATGTGGGTATCTGCCTTTTTGCCATCAAATTCTTCTTATTCTGGAGCCGGTTCATCACAAATGAAGATGCTCTTTCTGGTTGCCTCATGGTGCTTTTCACCATCCCTGCTGCACAACTAGGCTAAAAGTCTGGAAGATGATGTTGTCTCAGCTGAAAGATTGAGATCAATTTCAGTTCAATTCAGGAAAACACGCAGATTCAGCATTCCTCTACCCAAACATCTGCTCTCCTCACATTTTCAGAGTTAGCTTCTCCTCAAAACATTTAAAAATGCATTAATTGACTGCTTGCTTATACTCTGAAAGCAAGATCAGACCAAATATCAATACAGAGAGACATGTCTTGAAATACACACGTTGCACATCTCCACAACAGCATCCTTTTTTATTGCTCTGCTGCTCACAGTAAGTGCATGGCAACAATTTGCATTGAACTTGCACGGCTTTTCTGCACGAGTCAATTCAGATCAATAGAAAAAGAGTTTTACAAAGAAAACAAGTGTTGTGCAGAAAATAGTTCAGGCAGCAGGAACACTTCACAGTTGGGGTTGGCAAATCAACATACTTTTATCTCTAACAAAAAAAGAAAAAAAAAAAAGAGGAGTAAAATAAAGAAAGCCTGGCACATTTAAATTGGGTACTAACTTCCATCACGTTAAGTAAGTCACAAGGCACTTGGTGAGGAAGGTCACAACACCCCAAGGATCAGGATGAGTCACTGGTGCCACTTGTTCATAACAGGGGGAAATAGATGTATAGGATCATAGGTATAGAATCATAAAATCATTGAATTGTTTTGGTTGGAAAAGACCTCTAAGATCACTGAGTCCAACCATCAACATAAGACAACTGTGACCATGTCCTGAAGTGCCATATCCATGCATTTCTTAAGCACCTTAAAGGAACAATGGCTCCATCATTTCCCTGGGCAGCCTGTTCCACTCTTGCAGTAAAGAAATTCTTCCAATATCCAATCTAAACCTCCCCTAGCACAATTTCAGGCCATTTCATCTCATCCTATCACTGGGAAGAAGAGACCAAACCCCACCTGGCTCCAGCTTCCGTTCAAGGAGTTGTAGGGATCCTTCTCTTCTCCAGGCTAAACAACCCCAGTATCCTCAGCTGCAACTCACAAGACCTGATCTCTCAACCCTTTGCCAGCTTTGTTGCCCTTCTCTGGACACACTCCAGCCCCTCAATGCCCTTCTTAGAGTGAGGGGCCCAAAACTGCGCCCAGTACTCGAGGTGTGGTCCCACCAGTGCCTTGTATAGGGGCACAACCTGTTCCCTGATCCTGCTGGCCACACTATTACTGATCCAAGCCACAATGCTTTTGGCCACCTTGGTCACCTGAGCACACTGCTGACTCATGTTCCAGCAACTGTCAGCCAGTATCCCCAGGTCCTTATTTGTTAGGCAACTTTCCAGCCACCTTGCCTGACACCTGTAGCATTGCATGGAGTTGTGGTGACCCAAGGTAAAGCAGCTCCAAACACCTGACATACGTTTAGAAGTCTAGGATGAAACCCTGTTGACATGAATAGGACATTAAAGGAGGATCTTACAAACCTTCCAGTGAACTTGGTATTATATTTATAAACTGAGTCCTCCATCTGTTTTGGTGGTTATGTAATGAATCAATACCAAAAGGTTAACAACTGACTCAGTGCTGGAATCATGGGGGTGACTTAGAGACTGAAAGAGTTCTCACTTTTTTTTTTCCCCTCAATAGCAGCTATTAATGACTCATTCCAAAAGACAACAAGGAAAGCTGCAGAAAAATGAGAAACAGGTTAAAGGAGAAATATGATTTCACTGGTAGAACAGCCTCATGCTCTGTAGAGATACTAGAGTTATTCCAGCTTGTATCTCCTCCATGGTAAGTTACTGTAAGTAGCTTGAAGCAGCTGAAGTAATACTTTCCATTCAGCTCTATTAGATAATACTGTCAAATTTAACAAAAAGGACCAAAAATATGACAAGGAAACACCAAAACAGGCAGAAAGGCACCTGAGCTTTTAGATGCAACACTTGCAACTTGCAATGTCTCTTGATCAGAAATCATGGAATCATTATCTGCTGAGGCTGGAAGAGACTTTTGAGGTCATCAAGTTTAACAGCTCACCTGGAGCTTGCAATCCCATCACTACTGCTAAACCACTGCCACTAAACCACATCCCTCAGCACCACATCCACAAATCTTTTAGATACCTCCAGGGATGGTGACTCCACCACCTACCTGGGCAGCCTGTTCCAATGCCTGAGAACTGTTTTTGTGATGAATTTTTTTTCCACCTGAACCTTCCTTGGCACAACCTGAAGCTTTTTCCTCTTGTCCTGTCACTTGTTGCATGTGAGATCAGACTGACTCCCACCTTGTTCCATCCTCCTTTGAGGTAGTTGTAGAAGGCAATGAGGTCTCCTCTCAAGCCAAATATGCGGACAATGTTTTTAGCAGAGCCTGTTGTGACAGGGGGTGATGGTTTAAGCTAAAAGAGGGAGATTCAGACTAGAGAGAAGGAGGAAACATATTATGGTGAGATTGGTGGAATATTGGCCCATGTTGCCCAGAGAGGTGGGAGATGCCCCTTCCCTGGAACCATTCCAAGTCAGGTTAGATGGTGCTTTGGAAAACATCATCTAGTTGAAGATGTCCTTATGGACTGCAGGGGGTTGGACTAGATGAGCTTTTAAGGTCCCTTCCAACTCAAAACTATTCTATGTTCCCGCTCACTGAAGGGGCATTGGACTAAACAACCTTTTAAAGTGTCTTCTAAGCCCAAACCATTCTAAGATTCTATGATATACAAACAGGGTTAGCATAGTATCTTGCAGCACTGTTCTGCACAAGATTTTAGTGTTTCCTCTCAGTGGAAACCAACAAATGGATGTGAGAAACTTTAAGCCTTAAGAAGCATCCATTTCTTTCCCAAATAGTAAGAGTTCTGCTTAAAGGTTCCAACAAGTTTTGTTTTAGTCACATTAATTTCCCAATTCTTTGTAATAAAGGGAAAACATATCCCACCCTGAACAAACAGCATTCAGTAAGTGGATCTGAATAATGCTAAGAAAAATGTGGGTGGTTTTATGTGATCTGATGGAAAAAAAGTTATGTTTTAGAGCAGAGAGAAGGCTGTTGTGCTCACTTGTTCTGGCTCACATCACACCAACAGTGTCACTGAGCATGAGACAACAGCAGTATTTCTATTTTTGGGCATGAAGTTCAGTACACATTGGGGAAGAGAACACTCCTGCAGCTCCTATTACTAAAAGAAATTGTGTACTGCCTCCATTTTTCTTCTATTGTTTCACCATAAATTAGCACACTTGTACAGCCTTCCAAGTGGATTAATTTTCAGGCCATACCACAGCAAGTGTATTTGTGGCTCAACAACAAAATGAACAAGATCTCTGCTAGAGAATTCCTTGTAGGTCATAGCATGCAGACACACATTAGCTGCGCTCAATGGCGTTTCAGGACTGATGTGCTTTATGTCTGTGTAGAATCACAGAATCCCAGCGTGGTGGGGGTTGGAAGGGACCTCTGGAGAACATCTAGTCCAACCCCACCCCTGCTAAAGCAGGGTCAGCCACAGCAGATTACCCAGAATCACAATGTCCAGGTCGGTTTGAAATCTCTCCAGAGAAGGAGACACCACTCTGGACAGCCTGCTCCAGGGCTTCAGCACCCCCACAGCAAAGATTTTTGCCCATGTTCAGATGGAATCATACAATCATCTGTTTGCATGAGCCTGATAAGCCCAGGCTCCTGCATGTGCTTAGCTTGAAGCAGTTTGAGTTTATTCTACTGTTCTCTAACCAAATTCTTCACTATTGGGAATCTTTGTTATAAAAATCACCCTGTAAATACTAAATTTTGGTTGGTTGGGTTTGGGGTTTTTTGGTAGATGTGGTGCCGAGGGACATGGTTTAGTGGTGGACTTTGCAGTGCTGGGTTAACAGTTGAACTTGCTAATCTGATAGGTCTATTCCAGCCAAAAGGATTCTATGAATCTATTTTTCATCCAATTTTATTTTGCTTTCCACCTGACATCATGAATCTGTGAGTTTGGTTGTGTTGGTTTTGTTGTTGTTTTTTTTTTTTTCCTTCTAGTTGGGAAACAAAATAAAAAGACCCTGTGGGAATGCTGCAGATGTGCCAAGCAGCAGAGGGTGCATCTTACAAGCCAACAAAACTCCTTCAGGTGCAGCTCTGGCCTTTCCTTGTGTCATCCAGACAAGCAAGACACCGTCTCCCAGCATACCCACCAGCACTGCCTGCACACTTCTCCCTTCTTTGTATGTCTTAATATTTAAGATTAATTATTTGACCTTCAACTTCATAAGCAGTCAAGATATGGATTATGTTAGAAAGGGATGAAGCTGATTTCTGCTCCCCACCCTCAGCCTCACTAACATCTCCTTGCTTCTCAGCATAGTTAGGTGGCAATGCAAGCTGCCTCCTTTTTACTCCTGAGTCAGCAATTTAACAGCTTCTTTCCTCCTCCTTGCATCAAACATATCTATATTCTTATTTCAGGTTTGTTTTTTTTTTTTTTTCTTTTCCTTTGTGCTTACTTTATGAACACATATTCTGGGATTCTGAGTAAACGAAAAGAATTTATCTGTAGTTCATCTACTCTGAAATTCCTCCCCAGCATCTTGAAATCTTCAGTTCATATCATCTTTTAAAGAGTTTGTTCTTCCCTAAGTGAGTACATTTCCAGGTTTCCCAGGCTTTCTGCACATAGCAGCTTCACAAGTACTTTTATCATTCTTGCTGTCCTCTGCCCTTTCCAATCCCCAGGATGACCATTTGATACTGTGGTGTCCTACCTTGGGCAGGGCAGTCTGCAGAGGTCCAGGTAAGTATTTCACAATATGCCAGATTAAAGACTTATGTCTTCACAGTTCATACTTCTACATGGGGGTTAGCATCTGATTTGTGTTAGTCCTGCAACTCCTTCATGCTCAGACCTCTTCATTCTCAGACCTCTTCATTCTCAGACCTCAGATCTGTTTGGCAGTTCAGATCTACAAATGCTGGAGAGCATCTCCACAGAGTGGGACTTGGGAGTGCTGGTGGATGACAAGGTCACCATGAGCCAGCAATTTGCCCTTGTGGTCTAGAATGCCAATGGTCTCCTCAGACTTATTAGAAAGAGTATGGACAGCAGTTTGAGGGAGGTTCTCTTCCCATCCTACTCTGCCCTAGTGAGGCAACATATGGAGTACTGGGATCCCCAGTTCAAGAGAGACAAGAAACTATTGGAGAGAGTTCAGCAAAAGGCTATGAAGATGGTGAATGGACTGGAGTATTTCTGTGAGGAGGAAAGGCTGAGAGATCTGGGGCTGTTGAGCCTGGAGGAGAGCAGCCTGAGAAGGGACCTTCTTTATACTCAGTAAATACAAAGGGCCTGTGGAGGGCAAGAGGATGGGGTCAGACTGTTATCAGTAACAGGGAATTAGACACAAACAGGAACCCAGGAGCTTCCACCCAGATATCATTAAAATCTTTGCTGTGAAGGTGCTGGAGCCCTGGAGCAGGTGGCCTAGAGAGGTGGTTGAGTCTCCTTCTCTGGGGAGATTCCATACCCACCTGGACATTGTGATCCCAGGCAATATGCTGTGGGTGATCCTGCTTTAGCAGGGGGATTGGACTGGATGATCTTCAGAGGTCCCTTCTGGACTGGATGATCTTCAGAGGTCCCTTCCAACCTCCACCATTCTATGATTCTGTGAAATGTAAAAATCTACTGTTTGTCTCAGTAAGAGATGATGGACCAACTTTTCCATACTTTCCCAATCTGGTACAGAAATTCTCTGCAGATTTAGTGCATCATCCCCACTTTATTCACCTCACTGGATGCCACCTTGACTCAAGTTTTCCCAGAATATATGCACAGAGCTATAATTTAACACTTGATAAGTACTTCCTGCTGTTATACCTCAGTGTCTTCCCTCTTAGACCAGCCTCACTGGGATCCATGCCCCAGCTGCCCAAGCAATCTTTTCAAAAGTGCTGTGAGCCCAAAAGGGATAGAATTAACCCCAGCACTGTCACCTATGCCTGCTTTCCGCATTATCTCCCTAAAAAAATTCCACCAATTTGTCAGATGGGATTTACCCGTTACAAAACCACGCTGACTAGTTTATTTCTCCAGATGTTTTGTGATCTCATCCTTTATTAATGTTTCTAGAGTTTTGCCTAGCACCAAGGTCAAAAGTACTGATCTGTTATATCCTGGATGGTTTTCCTAGTCTTTTTTTTTTTCTCTTCCCTTTCTAAACTGGGGTTGTATTTGTTTCTCTCTAGTCCCTTGGTGTCTTCCTTGTCTCAAAGGAGCCAAGATAAAAACTTCATTTATTAAAGCAGTAATCTCTTCAGTGATCTTGTTAAAGATTCCCTAGTACATAACTCCTACTACCTTGGAGCTTCTAGGGATTTAACATATACAAGATTTATTCCAGTATGAAATTATCATATCCCAGAAACTTTGCTTGCATTCAACCTTGTGAACAATGAGTAGGAAGATACATTTAGGAGGAGACTATCAAAGTCACCTTGGGGATATGGATGCTTGGTTCTCATTGCAATTAATAGAACAGGGGCTTCCAAACCTCTTAGTTAAGAAATTCTAACCTAAATGTTAGGTATTAAAATTGTGGATAAATAATGAGAAGTATATGGCCTTCAATCTGCAATCATGATGCTTATTAAGTATTTAATAATTTATTGCTATAAATACTAATAATACTAATAATATCAACACAAATTAGAACCCTGGAGATTCCATCTGAACATGAGGAGAAACTTCTTTGCTGTCAGAGTGCTGGAGCCCTAGAGCAGGCTGCCCAGAGAGGTTGTGGAATCTCCTTCTCTGGAGAGATCCCAAACCCACATGGACATTGTGATCCTGGGCAAGCTGCTGTGCATGACCCTGCTTTAGTAGGGGGG
The DNA here is from genome assembly GCF_027791375.1 of Indicator indicator. Lineage (NCBI taxonomy): Eukaryota > Metazoa > Chordata > Aves > Piciformes > Indicatoridae > Indicator > Indicator indicator. Next base: position 33,664,778 of record NC_072016.1, on the reverse strand, counting down.
TGGACTAGTTGATCTCCAGAGGACCTTTCTAACCCCCACCACACTGGGATTCTGTAATTAGGCTCCACTTATCAGTAGGTATTTCAACTAGTTGAAAAACAAAAGGAAAAAGTAATCTAAACCTCATTATTTTACTTGAGGTCTGAGTTGTTTGTTACAAGGCTGTCTCCAATGACACTGACTCAGAGTTTAGAGGCTGCAGGATATTAATATTAACAATGTAAATAACAGGCAATTCTTCAGAGGGCAAAGGAACTTGTCTCCAATTTTCAAAGGATATGCTTTACTTAACTAAGTCTAATTAGCTGTGATCTTCATAGAAGCAACAAAAATCACATTTGATTTAACATTTTTAAATAGCAGAAAAGAATTTCCCATTTATTCAAAAACAGACTTTTAGGATCATTACCAAGTTCTCAAGTGTGTACAAATTACTGTGCCCAAGATTATTTTCCTCATGCAGGGCATTTAGAGAGAGTTTGTTTCTTGTAACTCATCCTAAGAGCTTATCTAACCATCACAGAAAATTTCCTCCTCAGCAGCATATTCCTTCAGTTCTAGATACCTACTTCTCTCTTTCTGCTTTTCTACAGATTACTTTGTGTATTCTTTTTAAGAAACAGAATCATTGTATCCCAGCATGTTGGGGGTTGGTGATTATCCAGTCCAACCACTCTGCTAAAGCAGGGTCACCCACAGCAGGTTTCCCAGGATCACAATAGGTTTGGAATCTCTCCAGAGAAGGAGACTTCACAGCCGCTCAGGGAAAGCCTGCTCCAGGGCTCCAGCATCTTCACAGTAAACAAATTTCTCCTCATCTTCAGGAGGAACCTCTTAGGTTCCAGTTTGTGCCCTTTGCCCCTGTCCTGTGTCTAGGCACCACTGAAAAGAGTCTCACCCCATCCTCTTGCCCTCCACAGGCCCTTTAGCTCTTGCTGAGCATTGAGAAGATCCCCTCTCAGTCTGCTCTTCTCAAGGCTAAACAGCCTCAAGTCTCTCAGCCTTTGCTCCTCACAGAGATGCTTCAGGACCCTCAGCATCTTTGTAGCCTCTGCTAGACTCTCCAGTAGTTCCTTGTCTCTCTTGAACTGGGGAGCCCAGAAATGGACTCAGTAGTCCAACCATGGCCTCACTAGGATAGTTGTATATATATTTTACACTCTGTTTTCTAGAGCAAAGTGCAAAGTATCTCACTACACTCAGAGTGTTTAGTAGTTTAAGATACTGCATGGAAGAAACCCAGTGACATGTTGGAGAAAGACATTTGTGGGAAAGGCACTTCTTGAAAGTAACTCAGTGAGGAAGAGTAAGCTAATACTCAGTGCATAATGCATGCAGAATTTAGCATATGCATAATAATAAAGTTAACTTCAAATCCATTGCACAGCATTTCTCTTTTTTTACATACTAAACATCCTTTGTGCAGCAAGTCCCATCTGTCCAGCACCACATTAACATTTCTGCTGTTCACTGGGTGGCTAAACCTTGGTAGGCTCATTAAAAGTTAACTTTTCCCACTTTATTAATTACTTTCCTTCACCTGATGTACAGAGAATGACTGATCTCATGGCTTTTTAGGACCCCAACTAAGACATTACCAGGTTTATAGCCTCCCCAAGCCAGAAGGTTCCTTCAGCTCTGGTTACAGAGTTCATACACTATCAAATCCATTTCATGTTTTATATGCTTTGGAGATATTCCTTTCCCTCCTTGATGACCGTTGAGGTAATTACACAAATGATCTGCTCCACTGTCACTTCCTGTCAAAGGTGTCATCTAAAATTAAAAATTCATGCAAAACCCAGAGATGTTACTTTTAAAGCAGGCAGTTCAGACCTGATCTGGTTTCACAATGTTTGATTTAACTTCTTGTGTGCCTGGCTGCTCTACAGACAGAAGCTCAGCCATGGGTGCACAGGGTTGCCTATCTTTTTGTCTCACACTATTTTAATATCACCACCATAATTTTGTTGTTTAAATTAAGGTCACAAACTCATTAGGATTTACATGAAGTATATTTTATTCACATAGTGACATGTAAACCTACCTAGGCCTCATTTCCACCACCAAAATCCATGGCAAATCCCTGTTCTCCACCAGCAGCACCACAGAGGACTTTGAAGAAGGAAATACAGAATTATAGAATCACAGAATTGTTTGGGTTGGAAAAGACCTCTAAGATCATTGAGTCCAAACATCAACCCAAGACTACCATGGCCATTATATCATGTCCTGAAGTGCCATGTCCACACATTTCTTGAACAACCTCCAGGGATGATGACTCCACCACCTCGCTGGACAGCTGGTTCAATGCCTGACCACTCTTGCAGAAAATAAATTTTTCCTGATATCCAAGCTCAAGCTCAAGCTCCCCTAGCACAATTTCAGGCGATTTCCTCTCATCCTATCAATTGATACTAGGAAGACTGCCTCCCACTTCACTCCAACTTCCTTTCAGGGAGTTGTAGAGAGTAATGAGGTCTCCCCTCAGCCTGCTCTTCCTCAGACTAAACAACTTCAGTTTCCTCAACTGCTTCTCATAAGACTTTTTCTCTAGGCTCTTCACCAACATTGTGGGTGGACCTGGGCAACAAACTTGCTCATTGTTGTGATTTGTGTTGCACAAGGTTGGGACTGATGCACCAGAGCATTGTTGTACTTGAGACTGTGCTCCAGCACTGTGCTTGGGAGACACCTCCTGAATATGGACCTGAATATGGACCTGAATATAATCACAGCTGAGAAATAAGCCTGATGTGGAATGCACCACACTTGGCATCTCTTGTCTATTCCAGAGCTGCTGAAGATGCTGGCAGGGCATGGAATTTCCAAGACTGTGGCATGGAAAATATTCAATGACACACAATCACTTGTAAAGCTCCATGTGGGAGGGAGGAAGAGAAAAAAGAAACAGTGAAACAACCTTGAGCAACGACTCTTACCCAGACATGCTTCTCAAGGTCAGAGGAGATTTTTTTTTTGGCTGCTCAACTCCTGTCAGACCTGGAGATATGTTCTTTTGGTTAAAACTACTAAGTAATACTTTCAAACCAAGAACAGTTGAAGTAACTTATCATAAAATCTCAATTAATTATTTTCATGAATGTAAAGAGTGTAGTTACATAGAAGAAGTTATTTGGTGATTTCCATTCATTTAAAGTACAAGACGAAGAGGGAAGATCACCAGCCACATCCACCAGCCAACATTTATGCCTTAGAGAAAGTTTTCTTGTTTACTCTATGTCTTACCACTGTCTCATCAAATTCACCAGAACGAAAATAGTGAGTTTTTTCTTTGGAGACAGACTTAACAATTTGAGCTGCATTCTGAAACTGGATGTGCCCATTGACCCATTACTAGTGTGGGTGTTTTCATACCCAACCAGTTAATTGCCCATAAAGATTCATAATGTAACATGACGTGAAGAACCACCAGATGTGACTCGTTAAAGTCTTATGCACAAAGATGGGAAATCAGGAAAGGCTTGTTTTTCCAGCAAAGGCTAAAAAAAAAATGCTCTGCAACAACTCTTCATTATTTTTTTCCTTCCCTAAGCAAGATTGCCAGGAGGAAAAGTTTAAAAAAAAAAAAACCAACAAAAACAACAAAACAAACTGACACATTTAGAGAATGACAAACCTTATTTGGAGACTTGAAGAAGTTGAGTTCTTCAGTGTAGAAATGTTAGGACAGATATTAGGCTGTGCTTGACCTACCAAAACAGGTTGCATACTACTCCTGGAAAAATTAAGCCAAAGGAAAGACTCGTGAACTGTGAGAACAGTCTTAGAACACCATGTGTTCTATAGTATTTTCCCATACATGCTGCTGTCTCTCAAGTGTGGGTACATGGCTAGGAGGTTGAGGTTGGATATGAGGAAACATTTCTTTAGATAAAGGTTTATCAAGCATTGGAACAGGCTGCCCAGGGAGGTAGTGGAATACCCATCCTTGAAAGTGTTGAAAAGCCCTGTGGATATGCTTCTGAGGGATGTGTTTCATTTATAGTAGCTTAACAAGAGTGGTGGGATTGTGAGCTTCAGGCAAGTGGTTGGACTTGGTGATCTCAAAGGTTTCTTCCAACCTCAACAGTTGTATGATTCTAACTTTTAGCCAGCTGGTTTTATAATATAGGATTCATGCTCGTCTGTGTAAAAGGATGGCTTCTTTCTCCCGCAGAACTCAGTGATAAGAGTGGTGCAGGCCCTTATCTGATCCCACCAACAAGCAGACAGTTTGAAATAAGCAAGGTTTGGACAGGTATAGAATCACAGAACACCTATAGAATCATAGAAAGGTTTTTGGTTGAAAGAGACCTTTGCGATCTTGAACTCAAACTGTTAACCCAGCACTATCAGATCACCATTAAACCATGCCCCTCAGCACATCTCCAAGGCTTTGAAACCCCTCCAGGGATGGGAACTCCACCACTTCCCTGAGAAGCCTCTTCCAGAGCTTGACAATCCTTTTTGGGGAAGAAATTGTTCCTAATGTCTAACGTAAATCTCCTCTGGCACAACTTGATGCCATTTCCAGTCATTCTAGAGGATGTTACTTGGAAGAAGAGACTGACCCCCAGCTTACTACAACCTCCTGTGAGGTAGCTGTAAAGAGTGAGAAGGTCTCCCCTCAGCCTCCTTTTCTCCAGGCTGAACAACCCTAGTTCCCTCAGCTGCTCCTCACAAGACTTTTCTCTAGACCCTTCACCAGCTTCCTTGACTTTCTTTGGACACGTGTCAGCACCTCAATGTCCTTTTTGTAGTGGGGTCCCCAAAACTGAACCCAGTATTCAAGATGTGGCCTCACCAGTTCCCAGTACAGGAGAATGATCACTGCCCTGGTCCCGATGGCCACACTATTCCTGATAAAAAACAGGAATGGAGGAATACAATATAAGGAAATGTATCATAATATTAAGTAAAAACAAAAGCACTTTAAAAAAAATCAATCACACACAAAAAAAGAAAAAAAAAATCATTATGGTTGCCCTTTATTTAGACTCATAAGTTCGGCAGAACATTTTGAGTTGCTCAGGAAACCAGAGGTTCATGCTAGACTTGTCTGCTGTAATGCACACCAAAAGGGCAATGGACTAGGAAACTACTATTTTATGCATCATTTCTTTCATGTAGCATTGGTCCTAACATTAAAGTTTGCACTCAACACAAAAACTGAATTAAAGTCCAGGCCAGTTGTTGAACTGGTCATATTGTCTACAGCCATAGCAATTTGTTTGCACCAGCACCACAGCCTAAACCTCCCTTAAATGCAAGGTAAAATGAAGAAAACAAGATTTTAAGGGATACCTAAATGCATCTTTTGCACTTGGGAAGCAATTTTACCCTCAGCATCTCTCCAGTCAGAAGCTCCTGTGTTTTTTTCTGATCATGCAACATGAGCTGAAAGCAGTAGTGAATCCTGAGTACTTGGAATATTGGAGAGGACAGGGAGAGCAGAAGGACTCAGAGAGCAGAAGTTATTTTTTCTGCCCAAGGCCTCCATCTACCATCATCATTATCACCCCACCCATCAAGTATCACCCAGTACTGTCACTGCCAGGGAGAAGTGTTATGTTATTCACCCTTCCAAAGTGGTTTTAGTGATAGATATTGGATTAATCTTTATAATGCTCTATAATTAAAAAAACCACAAAATCTAATGTAATGCAGAAAATCATGGAATCACAGCATCAGAACACATTGGGGGTTGGAAGGGACCTCTGGAGATCATTCAGTCCAACCACCCTGCTAAAGCACCCAGCACCCACAGCAGGTCACCCAGGATCACAATGGCCAGGGTGGGCTTGGAATCTCTCTGGAGAAGGAGACTCCACCACCTCTCTGGGCAGCCTGCTCCAGGGCTCTAGCATCTTCACAGCAAACAAGTTTCTCCTCACCTTCAAGTGGAGCTTCCTGGGTTTCAGTTTGTGCCCCTTGTCCTATGCCTGGGCACCACTGATAAGAGTCTGGCCCCATTCTCTTGCCTCTCACAGGCCCTTTAGCTCTTACTAATCATTAGGAATATCCCCTCTTGGGCTGCTTTTCTCCAGGTTCAACAGCCCCAGGTCTCTCATCCTTTCCACCTCACAGAGATGCTCCACTTCCTTCCTTATATTCATAGTCCTCTGTTGATCTTTCCCTGGACAGACAGTAAATACCAAATTACAGTTCTTATCTGTTGCACACTGCATGCCCTAACACAAGTTACTCACAGTTGCCATACTTTAAAGTGGTCAGAAAGTTTTCAAAGGGCATGTCTAGTAGGGGGTGTCCCTGTCCATTGCAGGGGGGTTGGAACTAGATGATCTATAAGGTCCCTTCCAACTGAAGTAATTCTATGATTCTATGATTTTTTTTTACAGCTTCATGTGACATGTCTTTCTCTTCATTAATCTACATTTAGGAATTGGGGTTGGTTTTTTTGTTTGTTTTTATGCTGTTTTTTGTGGGGGGGGTTGGGTTTTGTTTGGTTTTGGTTGGTTCTGGGTTTGGGCTTTTATTTTCAGAATCAGCATGAAAGAAGAGCAACTACAATTTTAATCCTTTTCATTAATGTGGCTTGAGCAAGATTTTCTAAAAGTTAGTACTTAAGCACACTAAAGCTTTGAGATCCTTGAATGAAGCGTTATTACCCCTCCAAAAACACATCTTTATCCAAGTGATGATGTAATTAAAAAAAAAAAAGAATCATCTGACATCTGACATGACTGTTCTGCTATTGACCTGCCAGATCACTTACAGCCTGTGGTGCTCTACAAAGCAGGTCTGGCGAGCAGGGCATGCAGTTCACAGAAGATGTGTGAAAAGGTCACTGGCAGTCACCTGGAAAGAGGATGTCAAGTAGAGAGCAAAAAAGTCCATTCAGAAGTATATTTCCTTCCAAGTGGCAAAACTCTTCTCAAAATTCCCATCCTCCTGCTGTGGTGCCATTCACTCCCCACTTGTTTTTACCTCTCCCACGGAGAACCAGAAGATTTTCTGATCCTAGATCAAAAAATCCTCACTAACTCCAAGAAGACCATACCAGGACTCACCAAACCCTGCTGTTACCCTCCTTTTAGCTGGGAGAAAAGGACTGGTGTACAGAAACTCCTGGTAGACTGACCAATTCCAGCCTCTTTCCAAAATCCTCTTCAGTTAGCTCCCATCTCTTAAGGAGCCAGAAGTTCATTACCCATACCTAGAAATGGTCAGGGAAGGATCATAGAATCACCAATCAGTGGGGGTTGAAAGGACCTCTGGAGATCATCTAGTCCAACCCCCCTGCAGAAGCATTCATCCACAGCAGGTTGCCCAGGGTCACAATGTCCAGGTGGGTTAGGAACCTCTGCAGAGAAGGTAACTCCACAACCTCTCTGGGCAGCTCTGTCACCCTCAAAGGAAAGAGGTTTTTCCTCATGTTCAGATGGACCCATGCTGTTGTTCTTCTTCCAGCTATGCATTATACCTCCTGCAATGGAAACTTGTGTTTCAGTACTTTGATGGCTAGAAAATTTCTCTTCAGAGCCTTTTGATTTCTCTTGTGGTTTGTTCCCCAAGTAGGTTAATTTTAGCATCTCTCTGATCTCAGTCAAAATCCATTTCCAGCACATCCCTGTTAATGAAGCTCAGACCTGCCATTTTTAAGTGAGACCTAAAGCCCTGATCTTAGCTGAAAGCTATCTGCCCGGAGATTCATACTGAAACCCAGAATCTAAAGGAAAGCTCTAGGAGATATGAACTTTTGTACCTAGCCATGGAGAGAAGTTGATAGAATTGACAGAAACCACAACCAGCAGGGTTAAATCCTCCACTAGCCTGAGGAATCATCAACGTTAGGGGGAAATGGAAAAGATCACAGGCTCCCTTCTCAGAAATATCCTTGACAGGCGATAGGAAGCTCATGACACCTAGGTTAGATGCCTGAAGTTGAATAACCACCTCACTTTTCATTGTTAATCCTTGATAATTTATGTTAGACAAGTTCACTAAATTCTCAAAGCTGAGGAGCCTGACAAATGTCTGCTTTCCATATCTGAGTCCCAAAGAGCATTGTGCTACCTGAGCTCTGCCACTTAACGACTGCTGGTTTCCACTGGCTTTTCCATGATCTTAAAGGGATAATTTCCTCTCTTCCTCACCAAGCCAGCAGTTTTCCTTTTCAAGTGTCTGTTTAGAAGTCTGTGACTCTCATACTTAATTTCCTAATAACCCCAAGACTTTGCAAGGCAGTTTCATTGAGGCAATTACCTGCAAAACACAGAATCACAGAATGACAGGAGTTGGAAAGGACCTCTGGGGATCATCTAGTCCAACCCTTCTGCAAGAACAAGTTCACGTAGAGAAGGCTGCCAGGAGAGTTTTTAATTACTCCAGAGGTGGAAACTCCACCACATCTCTGGGCAGCCTGCTCCAGTGTCTACCACCGTCAGTGTAAAAAAGTACCTCCTCATGTTTAGATGGAACTTCCTATGTTCAACTTTGTGCCTGTTATCTTTTCCATTGGGTACCACTGAAAAAGTACTGGCACCCATCCTCCTGACACCCAGCTCAGGTGGTGATTCCTCCTCTGGCTCAGGCTATCTGCATCTGTGTTAAAAGTGAAGAGATGGAGTCAAATCCCAAGAGCATCATAGAGTCATAGAATCATAGAATCACAGAATCATAGAATCATACAATGGTTTGAGGAGCTTAAAGGAGCTTAAAGATCACCCTAGTTCCAGAGACAACCTCCACTAGACCAAATTGCTGAAGGCACTGTCCAGCCTGGCCTTAAACACTTCCAGAGAGGGGACACCCACAGCTTCCCTGGGCAGCCTGTTCCTGTGTCTCACCACACACATCATCATTTTTTCCCAGTGCTCATGGCCAACATAACTCCGCTCTCCTCTGCTCAAGAGGCACCATATGTGACCTTTAGTGAGGTTCATCTGCAGACCATTACATAATCCTTCCAAGGTAAAAACCATTACCTGTAAAACCCTGGGAAAAGTTCAGCTTTATTAAATCAGTAATTCTCACTAAATTCACATAATATGACTTCTTGCAAAAAGAGAAGAATGGGGGATTTATTTATTTTTGAAAATGCTTTTATTTTTCTTTTCTTTCTAATTTAAAAAAAAATGCTTTTATCTACTGATTATGTGCCTAAAAACAACCTGCAGCACTGGTAGATAAGGACCTAGGAGCTACAATTTTCTTTGAGCAACATTTTAAAGGACAGCTAGAATTTCTGCCACACATCTCTATTTATGTTTATGTGCCAAAATGAAATTTTGCTGGATTATTTATATTTTTTTTAAGTATTAGCAAAGGTATTTTCAATCCTGGACCTTCTTAAGTATTCGTTGCCTCTAAATGAGCTGGATATGTTGTATAATGGAATTACTAGATCTGTATTAAATTGTAGCTTTGGGACCCATCACTGTGTGATGCTATCTACTTTCAACTGGCTTTGTTTATCACAGAGAAGGGAACTGAATTAGCATAAGATACTACAAAGTAGTAAAGGGATTTTAGCACCCTATCTATTTGACCTCCTATTGACCTGGGCTAATTCATATTCTCCCTGGGATGCTGTAACAGGTCATTTTGTATTTGGAAAAAAAAATTAGGTCAAATTATGGAACAACGTCCCTTGCCTCTTTGGTAGTGAAGTCCTGGAATTCCCTCTCCACACACGCCTCCTTTAAAGGGAAATGAACTTTTATTTGTAAATTACCATGTAAGAGATTTTTATTTGTCTTACTTAGTGCATCTGTCTGACTGCTGCTGCAGGCGTGACCATTTATACTATGAGTGGTGGCAGTAACAGGATGGTGGGAAGGTATTGGTAGGTGTGGCACATGGAAATTTAGTTGCATAGTCAGGGCATCCACCATCTCCTTGGGCAACCTATTCCAGTGTCTCTCCACCCTCACTCTAAAGAATCTCTCCCAGTCTAAACCTCTCCTCTTCTGGATCAAAGCCATTCCACCTCATCCTGTCCATAAAAGCACTTGTAAAAAGTACCTCCTATTCCAGCTTTCTTGTAGGCTGCTTGGAGGTGCTGAAAGGCCTCTGTGTGGTTTCCCCAGAGCTACCTCATCTCTTCATTCTCCCCTCCCATATAAAGGCTGGAAATAGCAGCTTTAATGTAAAAAGAGTGCTCAGAGGGGGTGGAGAGTAGCACTGGAGTGTCCAGCTGGGAAGATAGAGTCATACACTCATAGACTCATAGAATGGTTTGGGTTGGAAGGGACCTTAAAGATGATCTAGTTCCAACTCCCTTGCCATGGGCAGGGACATCTTCCACTACACCAGGTTGTTCAAGGCCTCATCCAACCTGGCCTTGAACACTTCCAAGAATGAGGCATCCACAACCTCTCTGGGCAATAAACTTGATTCTAAAGCATTTTTGACCTTCAAAATGATTTTTCCTGGAAATCAGACTGATTTCTCCTCCATTCTATTTTGGGAAGGTTGCCTTTCATCATGGCAGAAAAATTTTATCTAAACGGTAATATTTTCCACAGGCTGAAAACAGTTTACCCCACCCTCTCTTCTCCAGGCCACTGGACCACCCTGCAAGATTCCACACATCAAACAGCCCCACAACCTCCTTGTGAATCCAACCATCTAGGCATTTTTGCAGGTGCAACAGCATTCAGAGGTGGTCTGAAAAAGGTTATGGAAGCCAAGTCTAACTCCAGACAAGAATGTTGGACCATGTTTAGGAAGGCAGTGTTAATAAATGCTGAGTGCACTTAATGTTACACAATGTTGTGGAGTCTCCTTCTCTGGAGAGATTTCAAACCTGCCTAGATATTAGGAACCTGAGCAACTTGCTCTGAGTGGCTGTGCTTTAACAGTGGGATTGGAATAGATGGTTTCCAGAGGTGCCCTCCAACTTCCAACACCATTCTGGGATTCTGTGATGCATTTCTGCTCTGCACCACAGTGATGCCCTCCATAAGAAGCTTGGCCACGTCCTCTTATTTGGTCAAAGCCAGCACACGGTGTTCATGGGTTTGGTCCTTAGGTGAACTCTGGGTTTGGTCCTTAGGTGAACTCTGATCTCAATGATGTTCTCAGATTTTATCTACAATATTTTTATCTAACTTTGCTTATTCTATTTGGAAAATAAATTAAAACATAGCAAGGTGGGTTCTTAGTTGAAGATTGTTGTTAGTAATTCCAGAAATTTAAGTCTCTCTCTTTTCTTTTTTTTTTTTTTAAGGAAAAACCATGAAATGAACTCCAGCAGTTGCTCTACAGTGCAAAAAAGGCTGATGAATTACACCAGCAGCCTGCTTTATTCTCCTTAATAAGAAATTAGATCACAATAGGGATTTACGAAAATTACCTTGAAATGTTTGTGTGTTTGAGTGATTGCACAATTTGCGCCAAAACGATGTCGACTCACACGAGTCAGAGCATCTGCCTCTTTGCTTTGGTGATGTGCTGCTTTAAAAAATGTCCTCTTCTTCTTTAATATGAGCCTGCTAATGAATGCAGCAGCTTAACCCTATGGACAGCATTTGTTTTATTTCCATTTTTTCTCAGTTGCATTCTCGATCATTTTCTCAGGCCTTTCCAGGTTTTCATGATGACTTTATCCCAACCACCTTTTTGGGTGAGGAATGAGCAGTTAGTTTCAGATTAAACCTTAATATTTAGCCTTTTGGATAACCTATATCCCTGGACAAGTCTGCTTAATTATTCACCCATATCCTTTATTATAGATGCAGTTTGCAGAAGCGTGGGTTTCGTGCTAGGATGGGTGTCAGCCTTCTTGAGAGGAGCCACCAGAACGTTCCTGTTCCCATCAGTGGCTTCAAGGAAGCCCACGCCATTTCATTAAGAGGCAGGAGACAGAGGCTGCAGAGCTGCATCTTGAATAACTTCAGAAAATCTTTTAAGTCAACCTTGTGGTTTAGTCAACAGGGAAGGTTTGACCTTTCACCCCCCAACAACCATCTGTTTCATTATTTATCTGAGGGAATCAGAGAGTTTTTGTTCTTTCACAAAAGTCCCTGACACCAAGATATTTTTAATAGCGGGAATTTTTCATTCTTGTCACTATTCCTTTTGAAAATACAGGTATTTTCATACAACACGTAGCTAATGAGTGAAACTTCAGAATCCAACCTTTCACTATAATCACAGGAACAGGGATTAAAGAGGTCCCACTAGTGAGGAACATGAAAATTAATTATTGAGCTCCTTGTTTTATCCTCCCCATCTGTCTGATATTCTCGAGCACAGAAGGAGTTAGACAATTAAATTACTCCTCCTTTTACCTCATCAGGATGTTCCTTGCACCTTTTCTCTAATTTTCTCCCAAATTATTTTTCATTTACCAGGAAATATGTGTATGTTTCCCTGCACGAGGGCAGGGACATCCAGGATTTTCCTGAATGCCAAGAATTCAGCCAAGCTTTTCAAAACATTAACCTCTGCTGAATGCGCTTAAAATAATTTTTCTCCTTCTGAGGTTTACAAGAAATCCTTCCATGGAGAGACAACTATTGTAAAGAACATAAGTCAATTGTGAAATTATTGTGAGCAGAAAAGAACAAAGGTAAATTGTAAAATTATTATGAGTGGTAAAAAGCATAAGTAAATTGTAAAATTACTATGAGTAGCGAAGAACATAAGTAAATCATAAAATTATTATGAAAAGAACATAAGTAAATTGTACAATTATTATGAATAGCAAAGAACTTAAGCAAATTGAAAAATTATTATGAGTAGTAAAGAACATAAGTAAATTCTAAAATGATTCTGAATAGCCCCTGTGGAAAGGGAAATGCACAAAGGTACACGTGCACTTGAGCAAAGAAAGAGCAAAAATAAAGCTGCAGGATGTGTACTTGATATGTCAAGTGTGGAGGAGAGGTTCTTCTTTAAAAACACTCATGAAATTCCCTCAGAAGTCACTGGGAAATGCCCCAGTGTATGTGCCCAGGGCAAAATTAGACCCGTTATATTTAGCTTTCCTGAGAAATCCTTGGTTTTGTAACATGTTTATATTTCTGTCATTATTTTTGGCAGCTAAACAAGTGAAGATTTTCATTTCTAGCAACTAGTTAAGACAGTTGGAGCAATTAATTTGTTTTATTTAACAATAAAGCTGTCACTCGGGCAGTGCTGGGAATGAGAGGAACTCCAGTAGGTTGCTGGTGGAGCTTTTTCCTTCCTCGAGAAGGAGAAACTTCAGAGCTCTGTGTGTGTATGTGTGTGTTTATCATCACTTTTGGCTCACTTGATATTGTTTTGCTTGAGGTGAAGCCAAAGGGTAAAAACTGCTAAAGTGGGCCCAGACCAAGATAAACACACATCCCTGAGACATTTCTCTTTTTTTGCTGAGAGATCAGAGTATGAATAAAGTGTAATCCTTAAACTTTTGATTTATTTTCCCTTTGGTGGGAGCAGCTGTGACTTGCTTCTTGGGTGAGCTGAGGAGGCAATGTGCAGGTAAATCCCAAGTTTAGAGAAATCAAGTTAAAAGTAGAGGCTTGGGCAACAACTTTTACGCGTGTGTTTTAGGTGTGATGCTTTTTGCATGTGCAGAGCTGTGGAAAAACCCAGGGATTTTTCCTTTTATTAGGGATAGGGTTTGGCTTTGGGCCATGAACTGGTCCTTGGCACTGCATGGAGACAGCGTCACTTGTGGGGCACGCTCATTAAAATTAGTATGTGGTCCTTGCTGTATGAAAATACACTAGAGTTAGCACTGGAAATAAATATAGTTGACCCTTAAACATAGTCATCATAACATTAAATCATCTGGAGAGAGTTTAATTCAAGGAGGGGGTGGGGAGGGGGGAAAGAAGTATAAAAATGAACCTTTTTTTGTTGTTGTTGTTTTTTTTTTTTTTTTAAGACCACCCCTTACAGATGGTAATACAGAGAAATTAACTCAGGTTGTTATTTTTAAGAGGGGAAATCTGCCTTGATCCCTACAAGGCCATGGGTGTAGGTACCATGGGAGATGATGGCTCTATCCCTACCCCACGGCGGTAGAATCACACTGTCTATTGTACTAAGAAACTTCCAAATCTACTAAAAGCAGCCAAAGGATCAACAGATTTCACTACCCCCTCCCCCCCCCAAAAAAAAAAAAGGTTGCATAGTAGACCCCCTGGAATGATAAGGTTATTAAGACAGAATGACTCTTCACACGAAAAGAAGATGGAAGGAGAACACCTACAATAAAGTGTTTCCTCAAGAGCAGCAAAGGCTGCTGAGGAGATAGCAAGAGGGTTGATGCATCAAAAATGACTGTAAGAAAACCTTGTATGCTGGAAATATTGGGTTCCTGATAAAGACAGGTGTAGACCTGTTAAAGCAGACCCTCCAGGAGATGGCCATGAAAATGATTAAGGGGCAGGAAAAGCTTTCCAGTGAAGAAAGGCTGAGAGAGACTTGGGGGTTGCTCAGCCAGGAGAAGAGAAGGATCCAGGGAGACCTTCTTGTGGCCTTTCAGGTCTTAAAGGGACCTATTGGAAAAATG
>NC_072016.1:33635302-33645302 GCF_027791375.1 Indicator indicator | reverse complement strand
ATGACCTTTAAAGGTCCTTTCCATCCCAAACCAGTCTATGATTTTATGAAAATGTAGTCATTTCAGATGTTCCTCTGATAGCAGAAATTAACAGAACCTCTTCTCATGAGACATGTAATGGAAAAGTAAGTAGGGATGATTTTTCTGCGATGCTGGGGCTCCTCCAAAACAAGTGGTAAACACCTTGCTGTGAATAAATTATATTATCATTATATTAGCTACAAGACAATCAAGACTGGTCAACTGCTTGTAAAAAAAATAACCACCTTTATTCCAAGGTCTTCTATTGTGTGGGAGATACGAGTAATGTGATACCAGAAGCAGAAGGAAGACTGGATATCACCCCAAATTTTATATGTGCAGGCAATATTTATTTAAATGTCATTACACACTTTTAAGTATCTAATGATCACATTATGAGCTGAGTCACGTGTCCAAAGAGGATTTTAGCACCTCATCTAACAAGGTAATAACAGACTGATTTTCTATCTGCAGCTCTTATTTAGGTGACAAGGGAACAAGTGAGCAAGAAGCAACATCTTGGTTGAAATTTTCTTTCCTTTTTTCCCTTCCCAGCCTCACTCTGAAAAATCTGAATCAGCATAAAATGGGATGTATTGAACCATGTCTATTATCCCCACTAGATAAGAAAGGCCACAAAGGATTGAATTTCATCTGGCTCTTGGATAATTTGGGAAACAGATGGAGTGCTACATCTTTCTCAAAGACTAAGGTCTAATGTAGCCCTATGGCATTATCTATCTGACTCAAGTGAGGCTCTGTATTTTGAAGACCGTTCCCAGGTCAAACTGTGCCATAATGCAGAGAGACATCAGGGGGGGAAAAAGCATTTAGTAGGGTTTTACACTGATTTCAGTCAAGTTTGCATTGGAGTCTCACCACTTCAGTTTGCTCATTTTTAAACACAAAGCAAAATGCAAATAAATCAGAATATTTTGCAAATATTCCCAAATTTTGGAACATCCTTATTATGAATAAGGCTGTATTTGCACCCACCTTTCATTTTTACATGCTTTATGATACTAACCTGACTTTATTTTTTCCCATTTAAATCATTTTTTTATGTGGCCTTCATGAAAAAAAAACACCCAACTTTAAAAGTACAATTCAAGAATCCTGCAGCAGAATGACATAAAACCTCCCAAAACATGTTGTGATTATATTTTTCCCCCACTCCTTTAAACTACTGCTGAGAATGTCTCCAACCTGGAGTGAATTTTTATGGACCAGCTATATGAAAATGGAGGTTTTAAACAGTTACAACTCCCCTAACAATAACGACACGAACTCTGACACTGCAATAAATCATGGAGGCACAGCCACATTTTGCTGTTGCTGGAGGCATGGGAGACCCTCCAAGTGGTGCTGGTTGTCCTCACTCAGCTCACTGGATCTAAATGAGGATGAAAGAGAAGAAATGAAGAGAGGATGAAGAAGTAGAAATCCAAACTGTTTGAACCTCCCAAAAGAGCTGAGGAAGCACAGATGAAATGGCATTTACAGTGACTACACATTCTCCTCACAATTCCTCTATCAACAATCAAATGTTCATGTTCTGCCAAATCTGGGTAACTCTTAAGGGCTTGAAAGTGACAGACATTATGAGAACATTTTTCATTGAAAGGGTTGTCACTGAAAAAAAGCTGCCTAGGAGAATGGTGGAGTTCCCATTCCTGGAAGAAGATGTGGTGATGAGGAACATGGTTTAGTGGTGGACTTGGTAATGCTATGTTAATGGTTGGAATTGATATTAAAGGCCTTTTCCAACCTAAACAATTCTGTGATTCTATGAAGCAGAACTTGAGTTTCATCTCTAAGTAGTAAGTAGTAGAGGAAGGTATTTTCTCCAGGGATTTCAATCATCCATCTCTTTTGGGTTGGGTTCCTAAACTGCCTTCATTTTTTTCCCCCCATCTGCTTACTGAGGTTTGAAGGTTCCAGATATCATATTCACAAGAGGTTTGCAATCTTTTGATGCATGTTCATAGCACAATGAGGTACTGTGTATAGCTTTTGGTGCACTCCCTCATAATGCAATGAGATGCAACATCTTTCTAGGTATGGATGCCAAACCTTCAGCAAAACATTATCGGAAGATGAGTAGCTGCCCCTGTCCAATAAAAAGGACCCACAAAGGTGTAAAAAAATCTCAGATGTGTAAAAGGAAATTAACCCACCAGTCATAATTGCACAGACAAAGAGCAAGGAAAACAGGGCCACAGCAACGATCTGAGGGCTCAAACCCCTTTGCTGCAAGGACAGGCTGAGAGTTGGGGTTGTTCAGCCTGGAAAAGAGAAGGCTCCAGGGATAGCTTCTTGTGGCCTTTCAGTACTTAACTGGGCAAATAAGAAAGCTGGGAACAGAGTTTTTAGCAGGGCCTATTGTGACAGGACAAGAGGTGATGGTTTAAACCAGACTGGATGTAGGGAAGAAGTGTTTGACACTGAAGGTGGTGAGACACTGGTCCAGACTGCCCAGAAATGTGGTAGATGCCCCATCCCTGAAACCGTTCCAGGTCAGATTGTTTGGGGCTCTGAGCAACCTGCTGACTGCAGGAGGGTTGGATTAGATTACCTTTAAAGGTCCTCTCCAACCCAAACCACTCCATGATTCTGTGATCATAGGAAATCTGTGAACTGGACAAGAGAACAAATTGGTCTTTTAGTTCAGCCCCCAAACTCTATATTCCAAAGCAAAACAAGAAAACTTTGTCTTCTTCCACATTAAGCCCAAAATTCAAGTGATTCTCAGTATGGACCTACTTTTGAAAGTCTTTATCAGAGAAGAAGGTTGTTGAGCTATTAGTCGAGATTTCTCTACAAATATTCTCTCTGGCTTGCATAAAGCAAGAGGCACAAGAAACAAAAGGATCTCCCTCATAGTGTTCAACCTGGCAGAGGGCCACTTAATGTGTTATCAACTAATGCTGTACCTCCTCTGTTATCTTGTGTCCTGACAAAATTCTGAAAGCTACCTTCCCATGGGACTGGGGATGAACTGTCTTTCCTAAGCTCCTGGTAAATCTGCTGCCTACATGGCAACATGGGCAGGATGCTACCAGAAATGTCTTTATTATGTAAATGGACAAAGCACTGAGACAGGTTTGCTAAACAATAATCATTCAGCTAGGTTGATTCTCTTCCAGTCTACTCCAACATCAAGCCTGAGACATTGAGCTGAAGGATAAGAAGGGCTGGAGAAGATGCCACCTCAGTTGTACTATGGATGCATTATGCCCTTAGGCCAACTGCTGCCACATCAGTGGGCTGTGAAGGGAGACAAAAGGCACTTCTATTATTTAGAATGTCTCCTAAAGATTTGCTCATCCTACAGAAAATCTGCAACTGTGGGAAGAAGTCCCAGGAATTTGAAATCTTCTGTGAAATTTGGTGGAAGTCACACAACATGTTAAAAAGGTTCCTGGAAGGACTGACAGACTAACAGATGCTCCTACAGAGCGTGCAATTGTTCAAGCCTCATTTCACTTGGAAATCAGGTTAAAAGCAAGCAAACAGCAAAGCCTAAGCAACAGGCAACCAAGCTCCCCCCTCCTGAAGTGCAGAAATAATGCTGTGAAAGAGCACACAATCCTGTGGCTGCAACATCTGATCTTCTTTCCTGTTTTATTTTTCCCCTTACTGCTTGTTGCTGATGACAGCCAAGTCTTTTCTGCATTTAAAGAGTGAAAACCTTCACTTCTGTTTTTGTTTGTGAAGCACCCACTGGATGTTAGGTGCTAGACAAATAAAATATTGAACAAGAGCCAAATGTGCTCAAAGTTGGAAAAATCCTGTTTGTTCTTAGGTATTTTGTCCTTGAAAATCACCTTTTTCTCAGGATGGCAAAATCCTCACACCCCATTTTTCAAGCCTATCAAGAGCAAGACTTGCTCTGGATGGTTTTGCCAAGAATCCAAATTTTCTCCTCCATTCAAAATCTGTGTGAGGGAATGGGCAGCTGTGCCAGCTGAAACTGGAGCGCAGGTGGTACCCGTTCCAGGCGAGCATCCCCTCCTGCCCCAGCCCTTACAGAGGGATGGGACACAGGCCAAAAGATTATATGTTGTTAGTGCTTGGCAAGGTGAACCCCCGTGTTGTGAGAGGCAAGCTGTTGTTGGCCAAAGGGGTTTCCAGTCTCTGAAGGGCTCTGTAAAGTCGGTGGGTTTTTTAGATGCACGTGGGAAGAAAAGATTCCAGTTGTGGGCTGTCTGACTTTCTTTTCTTTCTCGTGTGTTCTTGTGTGTGATAACTTGTGTGTATTAACACAAGAACTGATGAAATTAGATTTACATAGGGACTCTGGAAGCTTTATTTGGAACCTGCTGATCATAGAATCATAGAAGCATTTTGGTTGGAAAAGAACTTCAAGGTCATCAAGTCTGACCGTTAACCCAGTGCTGCCAAGTCCACCACTAAACCATTTCCCTCAGCACCTCATCTACCCAGATTTTCAATTCTTCCAGGGATGAGGACTCCACCACTGCCCTGAGCAGCCTTGGTCAGGTCTTGATAACCCTCCTTATGAATAATTTTTTCCTAATATCCAACCTAAACCTCCCCCAGTGCAACTTCAGGCCATTTCTTCTTGTCCTATTACTTATAACTTGGGAGAAGAGACCAATCCCCATCTTGTTGCAACTTCATTCCAGGTAATTGTAGGGAGACAGAAGGTGTCTCCACAGCCTCGTGTGCTCCAAGTTGAACCACCTCAGTTCCCTCAGCTGCTCTTCACAATACCTGTGCTTTAGATCCCTCAACGTGATGACCACAGAGAGACAAGTTTACTTAGAGTTCCTAAACATCAAACTCTTTTCACTATGGCAGAAATGTTGGAAATAGATGATCTTTAAGATCCCTTTCAACTAAAGCCATTCTATGATTCTGTGAAGTCAGAGTGATGCAGAGAAAGAAACCAGAAATAATTTCGTTACTGTCTCGCAACAGATCATCTCATAACAAGTCTTATGAGGAGCAGATGAGGAAACTGGGGGATAGGAGGTTGAGGGGAGGCTTCTTTGCTCTCCACAATGTCCTGAAAGGAAGTTGGAGCCAGGTGAGAATTAGACTCTTCTCCCTAGCATGAGGGGATTGAGAGAAAATGGCCTGAAATTTTGCCAGGGGAAGTTTAGGTTGGATATTAGGAAAAATTTCTTTTCTGCAAGAATGATCAGGTATTGGAACAGGCTGCCCAGGGAGGCGGTGGAGTGACCATCCCTGGAGGTGTTCAAGAAATGTATGGACATGACACTTCAGGATGTGGTTTGATGAACATGGTTGTCTTAGGTTGAAGGCTGAGGGTTGGACTCATTCTTGGAGTTTTTTTTAAACTGAAATGATTCTATGTTTCTATGGTTCTATGATAAATTACCAAGATGTAGTTTATATTTTAATTACAAATCATTTCAAGGAACTACAAGTGCTGACAATCTCATTGCTATCTCCTAGTGTTCACAGTGAATAAGAAAATAGTATATTTATTTGCCCATGCAGTTAAAAGGCTGATTTTCTCCTCCACTAAGGAATGCTGGTCAAATTTTTCAGTACAGTGCTGTAAAATTTCACAAGTGCTCTATATTGCCAAGCTCCAACGTGTATTTGTAGAAGCAAATTAAAATCAATCAATTGTAATACAGACAAAAGAGTTATTTTTAAGAATTAACATGCATGTCATTCACCAAATGTTTGGAAACTCAGTATTTGCTGAAATCAAACAATTGCACTCTTTTGGAAGGTTTAAAAAAACAAACCAAAACAAACAACAACAAAAAAAACCCCAAACACTTAAATTTGAGTTCAACAGTCACAGCTCATTTCTAATCTCAAATCCGTGGGTTTGCATCTCTGTATGTCTCAGAAAATGTACTCCTGGGCATGCAAGTGCAAGCACAATCATGGATTTTTTGATACCTGATGATATGTATTTGAGTATTTGAGATTAGACTTGAGCCTTTTAGTCTCTTTCAAGTGTTTAAATAACTGCCTCTCCAAGCACAAGCCAAACCATTCTCAAGAAGTTGCTGGAGAAGCATTTTTAAATGAAGCTTCTGAATTCTGCTTCTGAATTGACAAGTGTTTAGCAACTGCCTTTTTTTCATCTGGAATAGGAGGCTCCCCTTCATTTTACAAGGGCTTCTAGTGATAGGGCAAGAAGCAATAGTTTAAGATGTAAGAGAGTAGATTTAGACTGGATATTAGGAAGAAATTCTTTACAATAAGGGTGGTGAAACACTGGAACAGGTTGTCCAAGGAGGACACGCTGGAGGTGTTCAAGGCCAGGTTAGATGAGGCCTTGAGCAACCTTGTCAAGTGGGAGGTGTCCCTGCTCATGGCAGGGGAGTTGGAACTAGATGATCTTTCAGGTCCTTTCCAACCCAAACCATTCTATGAATCTATGATTCTATGATTTTGTAGATGTGGTGCTGAGGGACATGGTTTAGTGATGACCTGGCAGTGTTGGGCTTGATAATCTTAAATTTATCTTCCAATCAAAATCATTCTGTGATTCTAAGATGTAACGTCCGACCTGTCTTTGAAATATATCATGCTCTTTGTTGAGGTGGTCCTTACCTAACATCTCTTGACTAGAAAAACTTGTTGAAACAGGTTAGAACAGAGGGATTAAAGTAATTCAATCAATTTGGAACTAAACAGATAGATATTCCCCCAAAAAAGAACACAAACATTCCAATTACGTTTGATACACTTCTAAGCATGCTTTCATATTTAGTCTTTAGCTTCAGTCTTGGTCACTACAGCTAGCTTAGTCTTTTGATGAAACTTTACTATTATTCCCATCCCTAGAGGGATTGAAAAGCTATGTAGATGTCATGCTCAGGGACAAGGTTCGATGGTGACCTGGCAGTTCTCAGTTAATAGTTGAATTCAATGATCTTAAAGGTATTTTCCAACTTAAACCATTTCATGATGCTATGATTTCACTTTTGTCTCTATGTCTATTTATTGTTCAGTCCCTCAGCTCAACTCCAAGTGTTACAGGCTCAAGAAGTTTCTGTCCAGCCATATATTGCTTTCCTCTGGACCATGAATCAGAACATGCAATGTTATGCCCTGATTTCTATTCTAAGGGAGGAAAAAATCCAACATTTCCCTGAAATGTAAGAAATTTGCGGAGGTGACTCTATCAGCTCTGAAAAACAGGACCTGAAAAAGTTTTTCTGTCTTTTCCTGTACCTTATTTTCTGCCTCTGGACCATGAAAGGCCCATTAGAGACAACATGCTCCCAACCCAGCAAGGAACAGTGCTCTATGGGCACTTAATTAAGATGTTTATCCTTTCACTCCCAAGCCCAGGATGTTTCAATCTGTTTAATTCTCACAGGAAGTAAAAAATAAAGGCAGGGAAAAGCCATATTGTCACACAACTGTAATGCTCTCGAAGGAAGAAGAGCTTTGCTCCCAGCCTGGTCTCTGTGCACTGTGTAAAGGGGAAGTTTGGAAATGTTAGGAATGCCCAGACCCAAAATCATCGCAAACTGATACAACAATTGGGAAGTTGGTTTACTTTTTTATCCTGTGAAGAGGGTTTTTTTTTTTAAGAGAATATTAGGTTTGTTTCTATTTTAAGTGTCTATCTGATTCCAAAGTCTGGAATTAAAAGAAATTAAGGGATTGTGTTTCCTTTTTTTTTTTTTAAACAGAGAGTTTTACTCTGGGATTTTTGCTTTTTGGACAGTTGGTTTAGGCACGATGGAGATGTAGGTGTTCACAGGATTACAGGATGTTAGGGGTTGGAAAGGACCTCATTCTTCTCTAAGTGTTGCACTTGATGTCCTCCAGCCATCCCACAGGGGTGAACACCTTGACAGAATGTAAAGAACCATAAAATATATTATATATATCCAACACATCACCAATGCGTGTTGGTAGGGCAGGAGTAGGTCTGAATTTCTGGAAGATATAGAACGTACAGTTCATGGATTCTGCAAAGAAATGGGGGCATCTAGCTCTCGTTTCTAAGACTTCTGTATTGCAAAGTCATTGCTACAATATGACTACACATTTCAGGGTTGTTCAGCCTGGGGACGAGAAGCCTCCAGGAAGACCTTCTTGTAGCCTTTGAGGACTTAAAGGGGCTGATCAGAAAGCCAGGGACAGACACTTTAGCAGGGCCTGTTGTGACAGGCAAGGGCTGATGGGTCTAAACTAAAAGAGGGTGATATAGACTAAAGAGAAGGAAAACATTTTTTATACCGAGGGTGGTGACACACTGGCCCAGGTTGCCCAGAGAGGTGATAGATGCTCCGTTCCTAGAACCATTCTAGGTCAGATCATTTGGGTCTCTGAGCAACCTGCTCTAGTTGCAGATATCCCCACTGACTGCAGCAGAGGTTGGACTAGGTGACCTGTAAAGGTCTCCTCCACCCTAAACCATTCCCTGATTCTATGTTCACTTCATCATCACACTTTGGACTCGTTTGTTTTGCACACACAGATGAAAACCCCAAAAATAATTAGACCTGATAAAAGAGTCTAAAAAAAAAAAAAAACAACTTAAGATTCATTGATTTTTCCTGAAAAAAAAAAAAAGATGCTTTTAGCTCAAGATTTTCAAGTACTCCATCACACTTGGCATGCCTAAGTGTTGGACAGAGCTTTCCCAGTGTCTCAAATACCAATGCAAAAACCCGTTGCTTAATCTTTTTCTTCTGAAGTCTAATCAGGACAGAGTATATTTTGGACAGAAAGAATTCCAAACCCTGTGGTTGTTTTTTTTTTTTTCCCTTTTCAGCAAAGTCCAAATGATTAACTTTCCTCTCTGTGCTGTTGGTGCACAAGCGCTGCATTTCCTCATTTTTGACACAAGTGGGATTAGCAAAGGTTTGTAACAAAGGCTTTTCTGACAGTCTGTGGAGCCATGGCCA
Source organism: Indicator indicator (assembly GCF_027791375.1). Taxonomy (NCBI): domain Eukaryota; kingdom Metazoa; phylum Chordata; class Aves; order Piciformes; family Indicatoridae; genus Indicator; species Indicator indicator. Next base: position 33,636,399 of record NC_072016.1, on the reverse strand, counting down.
AACCTAGCAATACTGGGAATCCTGAAGTGAAAGCCTGCTCATTTTTAGCCCAATGAGGTTTGGAAAAGTATTTAAACTTTTGGAGCTTAACTAAACCTTTAAACCTTTGGGTATTGTCACACTGGGAACTGTGATAACTGCAGGTTTTATTATATGTCTTTCTCCTGCTATTTAATGTCCAATTAATTTCATGATAGGGCATATTAAAAAGATGCTTCATGTATGGAGGAGGATTGCATTGTGCTCTAACCACTTATTGAAAGCTACAGAGGATATTTTCAAAGAAATAAATATTACTTTGTCCTAATTTTTACTGAAGAGAAGAATTCAATAACTGGGTTTTGGTTTAAATCCAAGGTTTTAAGAAAATAATGGAGGATGACTTTTTTTTGGTTTCGTTTTGTTTCCCCAGAAAAAATAAACTCTGGGGAATAAATATCCCTCTGACCCCTATAAAAATCAAGACACAAGGCCAGCATATGGAAATTATTTTCCTCTTGACCGTGACTTCCAAGAGACTCCTGGAAATGCAGTGCTGTTTGCTGGTAGCAGTCTTGTTAAAACTGCTCCCCCTCCAAATACAATAAAATGGCAGCACTTAACAGCCGCAGCACAGCCATTATAAATGCTCACCTCTGTCTGTGTGCCACTGTAGAAGCTGGAATTCATCTCAACAGCAAGAGTAAGTGCTTGGTGAGCTGTCTTTTAAGACTCAGGGTAGGTTTCGGGAGCTGTTGAATATGCGATTATTAATTGGCTCTTTGTGACATAAGAAGATGTGCTGAGAACAGGTCTCTCTTGGTGCCCACACATGGCTCAGAGCATTAAACATGTGTCTGGGCTAGTTAGGTGCTAAAAGTGACATGATGATCCCTGGAATTTGGCTATGTAACACACTGGAGGATTGGATCCAAAGGCAGAAGTGTTACATCTACATGGCGCTTTCATGTCCCGCTATTCACAACCATCCCAACTCACTTTGTCAAGGTGACACTGAAATGTAGGCTGGGGCAAACCTATAGATATGCTAAAGGCATTTTCTTAAAGACCTTGTCTATTCAAACTGTATTTAAAATCCCATATCTTTCCAAGGAAAT